>NC_092296.1:2617500-2687500 GCF_036320965.1 Panulirus ornatus
GGAGGACATCAGGACGTCAACACCCCCCCCCGCCCTTACATGTTAGGGCAACACCAACACCCGTAACGGGTCATACAACGTACACAATGATCACAAAACATCTCCCTAATATCATGGAGGAATGAACACATGGGCCATATACCATGCTGGCACAGATGTAGGCATAACAATGGCTGTACATGATTAAGATTCACTTGGAATTTAATATATATATATATATATATATATATATATATATATATATATATATATATATATATATATATATATATATAGAAGAATGGCTTTAACACGTTAAGATGAAGAGATGTCTACATTCAAAAGGGCTGTAGATGACGCCCCGTGCCTACTTCTATGGAGTCCCACTTATAAATACAAAATAAGTATACGTACGTGAAAATTGCTGTAAACGAAGAGCATTTTTGCCCCCGGTTATATACACACACAGACAACACTTCCACGACAACACGGGAGAAAACGGGGTGTTCATAAACGCCCCATCGGCGCGTTGCCCCCAAGCCGGCTGGGTCACCACCGGGTGTTCGTGGCTTGATCAAACTGGCTAGGTGGCTTGGCTAGGTGGCTTGGCTGGTTGGCTGGCTCGGCTGGCTAGGTGAGGTTCTAGCCAGCTATTAAGAACACGAGCAAATATTTCGGTAACTCGTCCACACACACACGCACTCGCTTTCCTGCTTTTCAAAGGTTTACATTTTCCATTTCCAAGAACTGGTCCTCATTCGCTATTTCCCTTATCGCTTTCCTTCCACTCACTTATTCTAACTCCACTTGTTTTCTATTTCTAACAATGTTTAACCTTTCGATAAACAATTCATCTAATACTTCGTCACCGTTAGTATCATACGGTCTAATACTATGGAGTTTAATTTGAACTTCTAACAAATTTCCTTTTTATATTTCACCATGTGTCAATATGTCTATCCATCACGTCCATAAGCAAGTAGTTTTTCAACCATATAAGTCTGTCCTTCATTATATTTCTGCGTCCATCTTAAGAAATAACTCAGTCATCCGCCGTACACTTAATTACGTGGGGTACGTTCGCAGCGTGTGTTACCAAACGCTACACCAGAGATCCTGTAACCCCGAAGCCGATGCATACGGTGACTTGTACAGTTTCTCTCTGCTCGCTCGCTCACTCACTCACTCCACCAGCCCGTGATAACGTCTTGGACGCCCCGGGAGAGAGAGAGAGAGAGAGAGAGAGAGAGAGAGAGAGAGAGAGAGAGAGAGAGAGAGAGAGAGAGAGAGAGAGCCAAAACTCTCGCTTTCTCAATTCACTTGAGCGTCCTCCCGTCGCAACACCACTTTCGTCCTCCGACCTCTCAGATTTTGTGCTGGAGATCGATCCGCGAGGAGGAGAACCCGCAGCTACGGAGACTTCCCCCTCCTCCGGCTGGCGGTGGTCTCGACGCGCCACAAGAGCTCTTTATACCACATCCACGGCTTCCGTTCCGACGGCTGGCCCCGGCGTCTCTCGTGACTTCGACTCGCTGGGGCTTTGCGAAGTCGCTTTCCAGCTCGGGCGAGCTCCAGCCGCGCTCGTCGCTGAGGTCAATCCGTTCCAGTGGTCAACTGAAGAGCTGCTCTTCCAGGTTCCAGTGGCTGGGAGACGTCGTTCCAGCGTCGGGGACCTCCCGACACCTTAGCTTCAATCACCGAGACGGCTGAGCACTTCCAGCCTCCTCCTCGAAGTTCCAGGGGCTTACTGAAGTTCCAAGTTTCCCAGCTTCGAAGAACCCACTTACACTTCTACCTGCACTTCATCCAACCTCCTTCTCAATGTTCCAAGGGCTTTATAAAAAGTCTCAAGTCCCTCAGCTTCGAGGATGATACCCTTAAAACAGGTCCACACTTGCAACTTCAGGCACAACAGCTGGTGCAGCCGTATGCATGGATCCAGCAACCTCCTCCTCCTCCGACTCCACAGTTGTGAGTGAGGGCCGGCCCCCCCTCCCTCCTGCCTGCCACTCAGGCAGAAGCCTCCCACTCCTCCTCCTCCTCCTCCTCCTCCTCCTCGACACTCAGAGCCGTTCAGGACCCCCGTCAGTCACCACCAGCGACGGTCAGGCTTGCACAATTATCCACTTTATGTTCCACCGCGCGCGCGGGAGGGAAACCTGCGGCCGCCGTTGCGCCTTCGAGACTGGCGTGTGGCTGCCCGGTTATCAATTAGTCCAAGAGAAGAGAACAGCAGTCGGTTGTGCCTGGAAGAAACGACATTATCTTTTGCGAAGTCATTTACACCGGTTTCCGACGAACGGGATCCGTGTAAACAGATGGACTACCACCTCCTTGTAAATCAGCAGAGTGAGCTTGTAAGTTACGAGATCCGTGTAAACAGATGGACTACCACTGCCTTGTAAAATAAGGAGAGCGAGTGTGTAAGATTCGCACTATCACACTGGCTAGCGTGAACGCCGCCGTACGTCAACTGCCAACTTCTATGAAGTCCATCATGTAAAGCTCTTCCACCTTGGGAGGAGATTCAAACTACAGTGAACGAAAGCCCTTTAATGAGAACACGATAATTCACCGATGGGAACGCGATAAAAGATAAAGGCTGCGTAGGGCGAGGTTAGGTAAGCTGTCTTACGGGGGGGGAGGGAAAGAAAAGAGAGCAAAGTAGTGACATACGGGGGGTGGTTTAGCTCCACCTACATGCGCTCTTCAGCGGGACAATGCTCCCCATTAATACTCACTGACCACCTAATTACCAAACTGCCGTGTGAATGACTCTCAGGCGACTCACAGGTGGGAATGAGTCAACGCCCACGCACAAAACCCAACCCACCCTCACAGTACCTGGGGGAGATTTATGAGGCTAAATCCCTCATGGAAGTCTTCAATACGCGCGCCCGGGTTTAAATAAATCTTGGACGCGAACCGTTGAAAACCGTTAAGAACCGTTAGAGCGCTCCCCCCCCCCCCCTCCCCAACCTTCACGCTAAGGGAGGAGGCCGCTTTCAAAACACAAAGCAGGAGCTCTCTCTCTCTCTCTCTCTCTCTCTCTCTCTCTCTCTCTCTCTCTCTCTCTCTCTCTCTCTCTCTCTCTCTTTCGTATCAAAAGTCTAAACCTTCCAGTTTGTTTTTTCTTTCAGTCGACGGTTTCAACATTCACTCCTCCAGTAGCGCTCTTTCCCACCTCATTCAAACGGTCCTCGCGAAGATCTTTTACCCTCGTACACGGTGAATGCCCCCGGTCTTAGGCCTCCGCACACAATCACGCGACCCTGGAGGAAGTGCTCAAACGTGTGTTGAGGTCCGACAGTAAAAGTTCGACCTGCACCTCGAGAACAAATAGCACTCAAGAAAGACATGCCCACCAAACCCTTCCATGGTCCTGAAGATGATGCTCATCCTCACTGGCTTTCTTAACACGGTGAACTTACTTAAAAAACTTGTCAGTCACTTTCAGCTCAATGAAGTCACTTAAAAATTCATCATCCACTTCGTCTACTTAACGAATACTTCTCACTCGCTCTGTTATCACAATGAACTCACTCACAACGTGTTCAAAAGTCGCCTTCAGCTTAATGGCGACATTTCAATCTTATAGTTCACTCTACTTGATGAACTCTATTCAAAAAGCGTGTACACCACTCGCTCTGTGAATGAACTCACTCCGAAACTTGCGTGAGTTTTAACTCACTTCAGCTCCGCCGGCAACAGCTAGCAGACAAAATGTTAACACTGCAAAAAGTCCTTCATATGCTACATCTCTCCCTCACCCCCTCCCTCCCCATCCCACAACCGTGAGTCCAACTCTCCAAAGACACTACATCAACAAATCCTACACTCTCACGGACGCACGACTTACATATATACATATAAACCGTGTGTCATATACATGTGAATATATTCGTGTGTCATATACATGTGAATATATTCGTGTGTCATATACATGTGAATACATTCGTGTGTCATATACATGTGAATACATTCGTGTGTCATATACATGTGAATACATTCGTGTGTCATATACATGTGAATATATTCGTGTGTCATATACATGTGAATATATTCGTGTGTCATATACATGTGAATATATTCGTGTGTCATATACATGTGAATATATTCGTGTGTCATATACATGTGAATATATTCGTGTGTCATATACATGTGAATATATTCGAGTGTCATATACATGTGAATACATTCCGATTTTATGGATACGTGTCTGTCACAGCATCGAGGAAGATCTCCTCCCCCGAAAGATCACAGCCCAAAAATAACAACACCGGTGCTATCCTGGACACCCGACCACCACACACCACACACACCCAACCCCACACACACCCAACCCCACACACACACACACCGGTAAAGTTCCGGTCACACCCATTCATTACCAGTAGTGTCCGGATCATTATTTTACCGGCCCCACACACACACACACACACACACACACACACACACACACAGATCGTCAACCTTATGGCACGTTCTTCCAAACATATCTGCCTGTGTGTCTCCTACATGCACAGCTGATCAACGGTATAACCACAAAGAAACAGTCGCTGCCAGTCGCTCACTGAACCCAGTGTGGCGGCGGGAGCCGTTACTCATACAGTACAGTACACACAGCCATACCTCCCTCCACACACTTAATAAAACGGCCTAAAAAAAAAATATATAAAGGAAAAAGGAAAATTATCCCAGCCAGGCCAGAAATGCCGACATGCAGTATTGGAATACAATGCCGGCATTCATCTCATAACTGCAGAAGTATGGAGGTCGCACACACTCCCCAGTAAATATTCACATGTATATGACACATAGTCACATGTATATGACACACATAACTCCATAAAATCGGAATATATTCACATGTATATGACACACGAATATAGTCACATGTATATGACACACATAACTCCATAAAATCGGAATACATTCACATGTATATGACACACGAATATAGCCACATGTATATGACACACATGACTCCATAAAATCGGAAGCTATTCACGCGTACATGGCACACATAACTCAAAATGTGAGGACATTACCATAGGCGATCTCGAGAGGAATGTGAGCACCACGGACGAACGGACATAAGAGAGAGAGAGAGAGAGAGAGAGAGAGAGAGAGAGAGAGAGAGAGAGAGAGAGAGAGAGAGAGAGAGAGAGAGAGAGAGATGGGGGACGAATGCTGCCCGCGAACACCCGCTTCACCCCATCCCAAAAAGTAAAAGTAAAAAATACGTGGCACACATGGCGTGGAGGTGACAGGGACAACGGTAACAGTGACAACGTCCACGAATAAAATAACACGCGACAACACACAGCTGGTGGTTGGGTGGGTCCGGTCGGTGGGTTGTGGGAAGGAAGGAGGAGGAGGAGAAGTAAAGCACGGAGGGAGGGAGGGGCTGTGTCGTCCTGCTTGACTAATGGCAACCCGACATGCGATAACGTGACTGCTTCCTTGCTTGCTTCTCTCTCTCTCTCTCTCTCTCTCTCTCTCTCTCTCTCTCTCTCTCTCTCTCTCTCTCTCTCTCTCTCTTCCTTCCTTCCTTCGTCGCCAGCAACTGCCTCACCTCCTCTTTTAGTACATCCCTTTTGCTGTTCTTGTTATTCATCTCCATCTTTCACCTCTCAAAATCGTATACTTCTTTATCCCATATATATATATATATATATATATATATATATATATATATATATATATATATATATATATATATCCCTGAAGATAGGGTATATATATATCCCTGGGGATAGGGGAGAAAGAATACTTCTCACGCATTCCCTGCGTGTCGTAGAAGGCGACTAAAAGGGGAGAGAGCGGGGGGCTGGAAATCCTCCCCTCTCGTTTTTCAATTTTCGAAAAAAAGGAACAGAGAAGGGTTCTAAGTGAGGATATACCCTCAAAGGCTCAGTCCTCTGTTCTTAACGCTACCTCGCGAACGCGGGAAATGGCCAATATGTATGATATATCAACTGTCGCCTTTACTGTACGTTTACACAAGGCATAAAATGCGACGGGCATCAACACTTATTATCTTGACCTCAACTTCCCTCCCTCCCTCCCCTTCATCACTGAGGGCACGAACCCTCGGGCATCAACGGCTTGACCCCTGACCTAACTGACCTCAACACCGGCTGACCCGCCATCCGACCGGAAACAATCGTCCTCAGCCGTAATTACCATAGGACATCCGAAGGATCGAGGCGATTCCCCCATCCCTGCCTTCCCCTCGCCTCCCCGTCCGATCTGGCACAGAGAAAAAGCATCAACCTCCTTCTTGAAGCCCCCGTGTGTGTGTGTGTGTGTGTGTGTGTGTGTGTGTGTGTGTGTGTGTGTGTGTGTGTGTGTGACCAACACGTCTGAGGTAACGACCCGTCCATAACTCACTGACTGACGGCAAGGGGGCGGGTGCCTGACAGATTGACTGACGAAATGACCGCCTCCCTCCCTCCCTTAAAATCGTCCAACAGAGAGTAGAAATGTACATAACCTCGGAGGATCAACAGCTGATAACACCCACAAACATTACAAAACCACTGTCGCCACTTCAGTAATAAAGAAAGGGGGGTTGGGGGTAGGCTGGATCGTACGAGCCTTCAAGACGAGCAAGGCGAAACCCGTGCTAATGACGCCCTTTCGCAGACACAAACACTCACCCCCACGCAGAATGTTCCTGGCGCGCTTTAAACACCACCACCTCTGAGGTCAGGCGAAACTGCTGGGTGAGAGAGAGAGAGAGAGAGAGAGAGAGAGAGAGAGAGAGAGAGAGAGAGAGAGAGAGAGAGAGAGAGTGTAATCTACACTTGGTGAATCGGAGGCGGCACAGCTCCCACTCTACACTCAAAAACAATTGAGTCCTCCTACCGGCGCGAAAGGCTCAGAAAGCGTAGCTATCAAATATACCCGCAAAAAAAAAAAAAAAGAGAGGGTGAATGGAAGGGAAAAAAAAAACTACAATAACGAAATACGCTCGAGATCTCCGGGTCTCGAAGCCGTCCAACAACATTTCCTTCAAGCCATTTCCGTCAGAGTCGTTTGACAAGTTGAAAACATCAGAGAGAGAAACTGACAAATGGTGAATCAACGGCCATATTCAATGGGACATGTTCCCAGACAGGATCTCCAAGGACTATTGATTGAAGATATTTAGAAATAGTCTGGACTGCGCCCCTACAAGGTGTGTTAAACCAGTCAGGATGTGGTGGTTACGAAGGCATAGCCCATTGGACGCAGCCTCCAACAGCCCAGCTGTACAGCGAAACAAAAACAACAGCTTGGTCTTCACACGAGCTGCAAGGCGGTGAAGACCTCCCAAACCATCGTAAGGTGTACGTAAGGGAAGGTAAGGTTCCTGACCCAGCTGTGGGGGTAGAAGAGCTCCCAAACCATCGTGAGGTGTACGTAAGGTAAGGTAAGGTCCCTGACCCCAGCTGTGGGGGTAGAAGAGCTCCCAAACCATCGTAAGATATAGGTAAGGTAAGGTAAGGTAAGGTCCCTGATCCCAGCTGTGGGGGTAGAAGACCTCCTAAACCATCGTAAGATATACGTACGGTAAAACACGGTCCCAGACCCAACTTAGGGTTTAGAAGACCTCCAAAACCATCGACGGAAACACCTTCACAATAAAGAAGGATCCTCACAACCACCTACACAAACTCACAACCTTCCCAAAGCAAGGCTCACAAAGCCATATCGACCTAGAGTTGGTACGGCTTTGGTGCTGGCTCAGCACAAACATGGCAGGAGAGCCCTACCATAGACGTCTGGTTCCGGAAGCCTTACAACACAGACGGAGGCAATGGGATGATGATGGTGGGAAGTGTTAAGTATTAACTAAGGTGTGCACTTCTCCTCCTCCTCATTTTTTGTGTATGCCTCTAAGACGAACGTATGTGTATGTTGAAGGCTCCAGTCTTGGACATCAGTCCACATCGAGGCCGGGTCTCGACTGCAATAATTATGAAACGGAAAAAGAAAAGACAAGGGATAACATTTACGATTTTATTTGAGAAAAGACAAGGGAAAGTATTTAAGAATTTTGAGAAAAGACAAGGGAAAGTATCTAAGAATTTTTGAGGAAGTGAAAATAAAAACTCCTTTGAAATGTATATGTTACCAATATGTGCTTTACGGGTTTATGTTAACTACCCGCTTGGGCACGACGGTACGACCCCGTACATCAGATGACCTGAACTTTGACCCGACCCTTTAAGGACCGGGTCAAAAAATGGCTCCTCAGGATCGTGCCGTCGTGCTCTAAGGCCCATACAGCCGTGCCCAGTATGAACACAACACACACACACACACACACACACACACACACACACACGAAAGACACGTCCGTTTCTGTGTGTGCCCATGCACACGTATAGTCTCAAGATACACACGTCTGTCCACACAAATGGCATGTACATACACACACGGACCACTCCGGATACAGTTACACACACACACACACACACACACACACACAACACACAGAGAGGCTAAGATTGCCTCAAGCATCTCTCCACCCGTTACACCAAGCACCGTCAAATCCAGAGCGCCCCACACACACACACACACACACACACATAATGACAGGCGGAGAAGGAGTCCATCTTAAACGCCCACCTCTCGCTCACCTCACGGAGCAAACACACCCATTCGTCACGGGCTGTGGGATATCGCCCCGTCCCTCCCTCACGCCCACACCCTCCCTCCCCTCAGCCCCTTCCTCACCACCACCCCTCTATTGTCTGGAACGGAGTTATGGTCAAAAGATGGTTAACGTCTGGCAATAAAATACTGCCGGATAATCTCTCCCATTGTCATAGACGCCGGCGGCGTCATCGCTTTGTGACATATCATCGGCGCTGTAATCGTCCAGCAGACACATCCCTCTGCTTGCTGCTACACCCTTCATATATCTATTGCCCAGCAGATGTCTGCTAACTGTACCCTTCATAAACCTATAACCCAGCAGATGTCTGCTAACTGTACCCTTCATACATCTATTTCGCCAACATCTATTGACTCCAAGCAGAACCGTCTGATATGTACGGTACGTAACCGTTACAGGGACTCACTCCCCACCCATCTCCCCCGCCGTACACCAAACTGAACCACGTCACTCAATCCCACGCATGCCACTCACCCTCCTGAATAATCCAAACCCCGAAGACCAGGAACTTCCTCTCGTGTATTCCTGTAGCGCCTTCATGGTCTCTACCCACTTCCACTTGTGACACACAAAATTTCTTTGTTCAATCTCTCTTCACTCATCCTCTCCATGCGTCCATACCACATCATCACATACTGTATATACACAAACACTAATATCCAAACCATGGGGTTCTCTCTCTCTCTCTCTCTCTCTCTCTCTCTCTCTCTCTCTCTCTCTCTCTCTCTCTCTCTCTCTCTCTCTCCTGAGGTGAAAATTAAGCCTCTACGTATAACAGCAGAAATAAGACTTCTCTTTATTCATCAAAAGTCCCCTGTGAAAATGAGAGAGAGAGAGAGAGAGAGAGAGAGAGAGAGAGAGAGAGAGAGAGAGAGAGAGAGAGAGAGAGAGAGACTCTTTAAAAGCCTGTGACACGTGCCGGATCCTACCGGCCCTAGGAAACACGGCCTTCGGTGCCACAGCTCCTGTGTCAACACCAGCAGGACAACTGAAAGGGCACAGCGCCTGACAAGTCTTGAAGGTGCTAAACGAACAGTCCTCCCACGACTCCTGTGGGCTGAGGTCACAAAGGGTCTTAACACCCCCCCGAAGTGGGTTGAAACTACCGTTTCTCCAGTCTACTTTTGAAAAAAAAAAAAAAAGATAAAAAATCCTCGTTCATAAAGGATTATGAAGTTTCACTGGCTGACTGGCTCAACAACAACAAATGTATATTCGAGCGTTAACGAGGCTCCCATGTCTATAACAGGTTCCTGTGTCGTGTTACGTCACTGTAACACACACACACACACATACACGGAGGCCATAACAGCTTAACTAACACACTCCACAATCACACGAGTGCCTGTTATATTACCATGTTGTCTCAAGTCTCTAACTGTGAACAGCTCTCCTGTCTGAATGCACGTTACCTTCCTATGAGTCCACGAGGAAATGAAATACGGTAAGTTCCCAAGTGCACTTTTGTGTGGTAATCATATATATATATATATATATATATATATATATATATATATATATATATATATATATATATATATATTGGAAAGGCTCACAATTTTGCGCGTGCCGAGGTGAACTCTTAACAAGATAAAAAAAAAAAAGGTAATTTCCTTTCCAATATCTTTGCTTTCCACATGAAGGTATATCTGTTTCTCCGGGCTGTTCCCTGGCCTGTGGTGGGGCAGCATTTTCCACGCCCAGATACGCCAGCGAAAAAGCCCTCGGGTTTAAGACGTAAATACAATCATTTACAAGAGCTAACGAAGGCATTATTATTATTCATTTTTTGAATAGTGATTATTTCTCATCTAAAAAGGCAAAAAAATACGTGTTTAACATCACTCTTAACTTCACTCCCGACCAATGAGGGCAAAGATCGCTTTACTTTCAGCAATTTCAATTCCAAAGAACCTCACTGTCCTCCAATCACATCGAAGATATTGCATGATAATTCGTGTTTCATACAAAGTTCCTTCTGGTTGTATGAAGTTATTAAGCTTTTCCAGCGACACACTTAGACCTTTAAAGAAATACGCCATTTTGTCTACAACCTCTAAATCAAACCCAGAGTAGAGTGGTTGATCCCACACCACCTAACAACCCCTTTAATCGTCCGTTTACATTACTTCAAAGGTACAACCACCTCATTAACCCCTTCATTTAATCTTGGGGCATTACTCAACGACCTCATTAACCCATTCATTTAATCTGAAGCCATCATTCACCACATCAGACACCACAGGTGGTGCACAACCCCCAAAGATGATGTCCATACATAAACATCACTCCAGGGTCATTCCTACCTTTACGAGACCCGTTCGCTAAATGCCTGTGACCTCCTAACCATCGTTTCGCCACTGCTTCAGAACTGTCATCTTGATGCCCTTGACCTTTGACCTCCCCCCCGGACCTCCTTGGCGAGGCGTGGGGCTAATCGCCCAAAGTGCCAGTGGCACGAGTTTGGGTCGACAACCAGCAGTACACTAGGCGCCCCTAGGGTGCCGTGTTACCCCAGCTCTCACAACCACTCTGGGCGAAGACGACCTTGTGACCTCCTCCTCTGACCCCCCCTGACCTCGAACAACTCGATCAGATGAGTATCAGGACGCGTGTCTGCAAACCATAACAGTCACAACCAGAGACGCTCATACACTCGTAACCAAGTTGGTAATGGGAGAACCCCTGGTTAAGAGGGACCCCAGCACCGGGTAGTTAACCGCACCGTTAGCTTTCACACACACACACACACACACACACACACACACACACACACACACACACACACACACACACATAACGCGTCGCGCATGAGGGAGGGAGGGGGGGAGGAGGAAGGACATGACTGTCGACCGCTCTATGAGGCTGAAAAAAAAAAGAATCTGTCTTCAAAACAACTCCCTCCAGGAGAGAGAGAGAGAGAGAGAGAGAGAGAGAGAGAGAGAGAGAGAGAGAGGAGCGGGTGTGACGGCCACCGCTGATAACTGTCCAATGGCCGAGCATCATCATCAAACACACACACACACACACACACACACACACACACAAACACACACACACACACACACACACACACACACACACACACCTGCAAGACACAAGACGGTCGGAACGTGACAACACCACAACACCAGAGCGAGCATAGGGAAACCGTAAGACCGACCAACACAGTTTTTTTTTCTATTTTTCCATCTGCTAACGATAGCCAGTCACACACACACACACAAACACGCTCTCTCTCTCTCTCTCTCTCTCTCTCTCTCTCTCTCTCTCTCTCTCTCTCTCTCCCTCCACCGCCGCCAACTGGTCTGGGTGTTCCAAGCGTCGACCAAGACTCACGAGGACGGGGTGGGCGAACCCACCACCACCCACCACCATCATCACCACCACCACACACCACCACCAACACCATCACCACCACCACCCACCACCACCATCATCACCATCATCATCATCATCATCCCGCTGCGCGACCCATTTGCATCTACCCCGAGCGTCGGGGAAGAAGAAGAGGAAGAAGAAGAAGAAGAAGAAGAAGAAGAAGAAGAAGAAGAAGAAGAAGAAAGAGGAGGAGGAAGAGTAACAAACGACTGAGGGATACCGACGCGCGAGACCGATCCTCCACCACCAGGGCCGTGGGTGGACGAGGAGGTTCACACGCACGGCCCGAACTCCCGTCACCACCACGCGCGATGGCAGCACGCGTGTGGCGTGTACGTACGTACGTACGTCCACAAGCAAGCAAGCAAGTCTGCCACGGGTTAGGTTAGGTACAGCCCCGCCCAGCAGCCCTTCTACATCACGCCACGCCACCACATCGTCCACACGCAGCACACGTGCCACCCACACATCAACAATACACATAATACTCTTCTATATTTTGAGTATAATAGGTATATGGCTCATTCTGAGTAGCCAAAAACGTATGACCCATCCTGAATATTATAAATATAAGCCTCAATCATGAATATCAGACCCATCCTGAGTATTATCAATATAAGCCTCGTTCTAGAGTATTATCAATAAGCCTAATTATACACAAAAAGGTTAAGATGGTGTGTGTGTGTGTGTGTGTGTGTGTGTGTGTGACAAGAAAGAGGATGTGAAGTCAGAGCGTAGGGACTGGAAAACCCCACTGAGAGAGAGAGAGAGAGAGAGAGAGAGAGAGAGAGAGAGAGAGAGAGAGAGAGAGAGAGAGAGAAGGGGGAGGGGGAGAGGCAGAAGAACTGGAACGGCTACCGAACCAAGGTCAGAGTTCCAGCGCCCTCTACGGGATAAGCGGGAGGCTTACACACACACACACACACACACACACGAGCCCATCTCAAATGGCTTAACACTGCACTCCTGCTCCAACAACGAACCCTCCAACAAAAATCAATACACCCTTCAAAAGCCTCCAACAAACCAAACGAACTATCTTACCAAACCCTACGAACCTTCTAGCATACCCCCACGAACCCTCCAACAAAAGAAAGACAAAAAACCACACAAACCCTCCAACAAACACCACAAACCCTCCAACAAACACCACACAAACCCTCCAACAAACACCACAAACCCTCCAACAAACACCAAAAACCCTCCAACAAACACCACAAACCCTTACCTACAGTAATGAACTCTAACACACAATCCTTCCACATGAGTCAAATTATATATATATATATATATATATATATATATATATATATATATAACTTCTAACCCCCAGCCACCTGTTCCTGGACATATCACCTCACATGAGGGAGTGGGAGTGGGGGGGGGGGGGGGGGGGGGGGGAACCTGACCCACAGCAGAGTAAATTACAGCAGATACGTGGAAAACCAAAGACAGGGGACGTCACATTACCACGTCCTTGCCTCTGACGATGATGATCCGGCGCCAGCCAGCCAGCCAGCGCCTCTCTCTCTCTCAAATGCAGAGCGTTCCACCCAAGGGACTATGTCGAAATCATGACGGAACACACAAAGGCCAGCTGGTAACACCGCGTTTACATAGTCAGTGTCCGCGGGAAAGGAATATGAAAATGACGCAACACAAGCAAATCAACAAAGGTTGGGTACATCTATCCACGACATCACACCATGGCGATGCGATACAAGCCAAGACACACTGCAACACAGTGTTCCACCCGTCTACATCCATGTGTATGTAACACAAAAACGATTATGGTCTCAATACAAGCAAGCGTCAATATAATGCTACGCTCCATTTACCCTCAATCCCACTTTAAGACATCATAAGCCAATGCGTCTTGCATTCACAACATTCTGATTTCTCATACATGAGTCTATATTCCAATCTCTCATGAATGAGTCTTGACAAGTGGAACTCCTTTCCTCATAACCTTAACAATCAAACCATCCCCCCCCCCCCCAAACCCGCGAATCATGAAATTTGCTTGGACAATAAAAGCTTCACACCATATGCAAATGATACGACTCTGCTCTTAACAAACCACAGGTTGCTTTCTTCCCCCCCCCCCCCCCCACACTCATTATCTGCCTGAGAAAATGACCCTCATACAGCATGCAGTATACTGTTACTATATGACAAGACCGACAATTAACATTAACTACTGGGGCAGTGTACGGCTCATAATTTCTGAATCATAGCCTAACCACACTAAATACAGTTATTACCAACACCATAAAACACATACTGTGTTCACAATACACCGTCATATCCTACTGTAACACACCATAAATGTATTATACATTTCGTTAACAAATACATTAATTCAATACAACATCTACTCTATCCCATCAAATCCAACCACAACATACAATAATAACAACCACAATAAAACATATCCAATACCCATAATAAACACATATCGCTTTTAATTCATCATATACTTTATACGTAATACACCACCAGCACTTACACTTACAGAGCCACTTAAAAGCATAGCCCCTTATCACAACACCATGTAATTCAACACAGTGCAACACAAAGTCATTAATACACGATCCTAATGTGTACCAATTCAACACAATACGACGTACAATCAGAAAAACACAACCACGAAATATGGAACAACACAGCATTCAGTCGACATCGATCACAAGATAATCAAATACACTGATACAACACAATACAACATCAACAACACACGATCATAAACAATAACTCAGCATAAATTTTTTGAATTATCTTTTATTAATATATGTGTGTGTGTGTGTGTGTATGTGTGAGTGTGTGTGTGTGTGTGTGTGTGTGTGTGTGTGTGTGTGTGTGTGTGTGTGTGTGTGTGTGTGTGTGAGTGTGTGTGTGTGTGTGTGTGTGTGTGTAGAGAGAGAGGCGACTGATATATTAACGGATCTACTGCACCTCCATAATGAAGGCAACGGTAAAGTACGCCTAGTTTTAGGAATAGTTTGAGGATTTCCCCCACTGCTCAGGACGAGGGATCTTGCTACCAACATCAACACAGAGGCGCGCGGCATACAAATGGCCACAATGGCACTACTAGCTACTAATGGCCACAATGGCACTACTAGCTACTAATGGCCACAATGGCACTACTAGTTACTAACAGCCACAATGGCACTACTAGCAACTAATGGCCACAATGGCACTACTAGCTACTAATAGCCACAATGGCACTACTAGCTACTAATGGCCACAATGGCACTACTAGCTACTAATGGCCACAATGGCACTACTAGCAACTAATAGCCACAATGGCACTATTAGATACTAATGGCCACAATGGCACTACTAGCTACTAATAGCCAAAATGGCACTACTAGCTACTAATAGCCATAATGGCACTACTAGCAACTAATGGCCACAATGGCACTACTAGCAACTAATAGCCGCAATGGCACTATTAGATACTAATAGCCACAACGGCACTACTAGCTACTAATGGCCACAATGGCACTACTAGCTACTAATAGCCACAATGGCACTACTAGCAACTAATGGCCACAATGGCACTACTAGCTACTAATGGTCACAATGGCACTACTAGTTACTAATGGCCACAATGGCACTACTAGCTACTAATGGCCACACCACCCTCCTCTAATACGTCCGCGCAATGATCACATGACGCCATGCACGGCACACATTTCAAGTCGCCACCTCGGACACACGTACCGCTGTGTCTTTCGCATCTTCCTTATATCTATGTTTACCACGGACACATTATTGATGCTCTCTGCTGCCGTTGGTTCTCTGGTCACACGACCCATAATCATTTCCTGATACGTGATGATCCCGTGTGTGTGTGTGTGTGTGTGTGTGTGTGTGTGTGTGTGTGTGTGTGTGTGTGTGTGTGTGAGGTCGATGACAGGAGGAACACCTGGGATTGCCGCTAACGAGGTGGTTCCCACACACACACACACACACACACACACACCGCTACCTCTTTATGCAACCTTCCCCCACAAAACCCCACCGACCTTACTCGCCTCTCACACAACGCCTCTCACTTCCTTCCTCAGCAAGTCCGCGAGTTCTCTCTCTCTCTCTCTCTCTCTCTCTCTCTCTCTCTCTCTCTCTCTCTCTCTCTCTCTCTCTCTCCGTTTACCGACGCGGGGTTTTCTCCAATTCTATTTCTAAACGTCAATCTAATCACAAGTTCCCTGAGCACACCTCCCAGCCTATCTCTGTACTAATTTGTCCCTCTCTATAACCGTCTATCAGTTAGACAGCCAGCCTGTCTTGTCCCGTCTATCTACAGCCTGTCTGTCAGCCAGCCACCCACCTCCCCTACTTACAATCTCCAGTATAAATGCACCTTAACACGGATACATGTGGGCACCTTCATGTCCTCCCAACACTGCTGGATATATAGTGCTTAGTACCAGAGAGGGCCCCCGTACCTGGCTTCTGTACCTGCTACCAGTGGTACTAGGGCCCCCTTACCTGGCTTCTCTACCTGCTACGAGTGGTACTAGGCCCCCCACACAGCTGTACAGTACCAGCAATCTGCGTCCCATGTAGCGTACTACACTCGCATCCCTGAGGGTACATCGGCACGACCCTGGAGAGCACGACCGTACGACTTCTGGACACGATGACCCACAAGTGGCCATCAGTGGCCAACCTAGTCCCACCACCTCACCTTACTGATCGCTCTTACAACCAAATCCTTCACCTCGTCCAGGGCAATCCACATCAGCACCATCCATTGCTAACAACAAACCAATTAACAACAAGGACCCTGAACATGACTTATTATCAACCCACATAATCACCAATTTCTAAGGAAACAAGTGTGTGCATCAGTTGATAACAAGGACCTCAAATCTCATGATATATATTCCTACAAAAAACAATAATGAGGGAAAAAATGGGTCATAAGCTGTCACAAGACACCCCTTTCCCTCCACCATGAAATGGGGGTAAAGTGTGTGTGTGTGTGTGTGTGTGTGTGTGTGTTTTACACGTTCAAATACCACCACCTCTGGTAGGTTAATATTCGTATATGCCACATGCCATGCAATGATAGACATGCAATTTCAAATTTATGATCAGGAAACCCTGTCATGGAGGGGGGGAGAAAAAATATTGGTTTCCAATTTCCGCAATAATAACCCCATACCCCAACCCACCCCCAACCCTCCCAAAAAAAAAAAGGGAAATCTTTTAAAATCGGACGAAGTTGGAGCGCTCGAGGGAAGAAGAGCCTGATGGCACATGTCAGAGGATGTAAAAAAAAAAATATAAATATATATATATATGTGCAAAAAAAAAAAAAATGAGAAGGTCTCTCATGCCGACATTAACAAACCTGTAAACATGTGCTAAAATCTTGGGGTCTGGGGGTCGCGGGGAACCAGCTTCCCCTTCGCATCTGCAAACAGAAGTACCTTCACTTAAATAAATGGCTCCCATGGGTATCATAACAGGTGTACCAACTTACCTAAAAACAAATCTCAAACACTTAAAAAAACAAACACACACACACACATACACAAGAAGAAAATTGCATTTGGACTACCTTCGCATTTGGCCTACCTACGCATCTGGCCTACCAACGCATTTGGCCTACCTACGCATTTGGCCTACACGCATCTGGCCTACCTACGCATTTAGCCTACCTACGCATCTGGCCTACCTACGCATCTGGCCTACCTACGCATTTGGCCTACTTACAGGCCCTTATAGGTCAGCTGGTCACCACAAACCAGTTTTAACTCATGCTCTTAACCATCCCGTATGACACTGACACTAATGCTCCACCCACTGACAACCCAACACCAACCATTGACAACACTACACCCACTGACAGCCCTACTCCGCCCACTGACGACCCCACTACACCACCCACTGACAACCCTACATCACCCACCCACAAACTCATTCCACCCACTGAACAACCCCGTCTCCCCAAATGAGCACCCACCTCTCCGGAGCCTGTCTGTGCAGACACATCATCAAACACGTAATACACGAAAGCGCACAGGAGCAAAGTAGGATAACAACACAAACAGACACACATGATACACGCAAAGTCGGGCGAGTGACGTGGGCTGCGTCTCTCAATCGTGAGCCAATCAGGCCCCCTGTTGCTTACTAGACAACCCAGTCGTGGGCCAATCAGGCCACCTGTTGTTACTCAGACAACCCAGCCGTGGGCCAATGAGGCCTCCTGTTGTCTGTCTTTCTCATGTAAATTCATGTAAACTTGTGTAAACTCATGATAACGTCTTCTGACCCCCGATGAAGGTAACAGGCAGCGCCTCTGCCTCCGTACTCTCCCTCACAAACCTCCATGCAATCACAACACACTATTACAACAACAACAACAACATGGCAAAAATATTTACAACTATCATAAAAATAAAGCCTTGGATACTACTACAACCCCCCCAAAAAAAATCACAACTTAAAAAATACAAAGGCCAAAAACAAATTTTGTATGTGTGTGTGTGTGTGTGTGTGTGTGTGTGTCAAGCGCTTGGCTGTTAACACCACAGCATCTCCACCATAAAAACTATCACAAAAGCACCATGGACAAGTGCACACACACACACACACACACACACACACACACACACACACACACACATACACACACACACACACACACGGTGTGCGTGAGTGCGTGGTTATCAAAAAAAAAAAAAGAGGGAGGGAAGGAGGGAGCGAGGAAGACAGGAAGGGAGGGAGGAAGACAGAAAAGGAGGGAGGAAGACAGGGAGGGAGGGAGGGAGGGAGGGAGACAGGGAGAGAAGGAGACAGGGAGGGAAGGATGAAGGGAGAAAGACAGGAAGGGAGGGACGGAGGGAGACAGGGAGGGAAAGAGGGAGGAAGACAGGAAGGGAGGGAGGAAGACAGGAAGGAAGGGAGGGAGGGAGGAAGGGTGGGTGGTGCGTCAGGCAGGCAGGGTTGGTCACACCATGTCCTCTCTCCTCCCACACCTGACCCTGGACCGTACTGACACACAATAAAAAAATACATATACATATATATAACAGCTCTTCCAACTTCCGGTGGGTGACGCATGGTGACCCGGGGAGAGAGAGAGAGAGAGAGAGAGAGAGAGAGAGAGAGAGAGAGAGAGAGAGAGAGAGAGAGAGAGAGAGAATTGCTCATGTGACATCGACCACCACCAACACACACACACCACTGAACCACAGCGGACGACAGAAGACGACACGGGGTAAGGGACGAAAAGGACGACCAAGAGATGGCATTCATCTACGTCTGTGTGGGACAAAGTGGGTAAAGGGGAGAGTAATAAGGCGACGTAGATGTATGCAGTCCCTACCCCCCCCCCTCTCTCTCTCTCTCTCTGTAACAGCAACCACCCCCTTCCCCTTCTTAAGACAGCCTTCATAAACCAAACCATTATGAGAGAGAGAGAGAGAGAGAGAGAGAGAGAGAGAGAGAGAGAGAGAGAGAGAGAGAGAGAGAGTCTACCTCTTAAAATTCAAGTGTCACACGGGTCTTCATAAAAGTGTGTCCCACCGCACCTTTCGAGAGAGAGAGACAGAAAGAGAGATCCACCTTCGAAAACCATTTTATCACACAGGGTCTTCACACATGTATCTCCCTGTTTAAAGGCAGACGGTCCCTTGGAAAACTCCCAGGCTCTATCTCACCCTGAACAAGAAAAACACCTCGGCAAACTCGCAACTAAGCTCACTTGCGAAGGTGTATATTTTCCTCTTCCCAAAGACCCACTTAAAGTCCCCTACCCACGCGGCTTTTATAATAATATCTTCCTCTTTAAATAAAGACACATCTCCCTTAAAACACCTCTCTCTCTCTCTCTCTCTCTCTCTCTCTCTCTCTCTCTCTCTCTCTCTCTCTCTCTCTCTCGTTTACCAAATGGCGTCCTAGCTTCGTCTCTTCCATGTATATCAACTGACTTATACTTCTCTCTTGTGTCTCCCCTGATGATGTGATTATTACACGAAAGTGCACTTGGGAACTTATCGCGTTTCATTTTCCCCGTGGACTCATAGGAATATCTTGATCACGCGCAAAATTGTGATCCTTTCCAATATATATATATATATATATATATATATATATATATATATATATATATATATATATATATATATATATATTCCTTCCCTACACATCATGTTTGATATCACGAAACAAAACTACCCCTTCCCCATCGCTCGCCTGTGTATATTCCATTCCGTACATTCTTCGCTGGATCCCCCTCGTACTGGCTATATAACCCGTTCTGCACACTAGAATCTAACCCCAGTTTATAAAAACACGTACCTCAACCCGGAGCTTACAATATCGAAACCCAATAAAGAAAATCAAGAACATATATATATATATATATATATATATATATATATATATATATATATATATATATATAGTGCATATGAACGCGCACTTCCATATAACATACAAACCTCCAACGGCCAGGATCGAACCCGGGACCCCTGCGTAGCAGGCGGGAGCGCTACCACCACCACATCCTCTACACCAACGTGTGCTACGTAGCCTGGCTATGACTACCTCATTCCGGGCAAAATCCTCACCTTAATCCTTCGACGAGACATCCCAATCAAAAGCAAATCCTCCCTACCTCCCTCCCGCCTCTGCTAGCCTCCGCTTGCAAATCATGATTTCCCTCCTCTTCTCTCTCTCTCTCTCTCTCTCTCTCTCTCTCTCTCTCTCTCTCTCTCTCTCTCTCTCCGACCTCCTCCTCCTCCTCCCGTGCAAGATGACGATGTTTTTTTCCTAGGAAAAAAAAAAAGGGACGACGAGAGAAGACTCCATACATCCAGGCGGACGTAACAACATAAAGGAACCCTTCCCCCCGGGGGGGTCTTGTGATGAGCCAGCGAGGTTATACGTCCAAAAAAGATCCACGAATTTCTGTCACTCAAAGCAGATCCGACGTGAGTACGTACGCGTGTGTGTGTGTGTGTGTGTGTGTGTGTGTGTGTGTGTGTGGAAGCGTGTTCTCTTAAAGTGACCCCTGACAAACAACGTTTGACCCCTGACAATCAACGTTTGACCCTTGACAAACAACGTTTGACCCTTGACAAACAACGTTTGACCCTTGACAAACAACGTTTGACCCTTGACAAACAACGCTGACCCCTTGACAAACAACGTTTGACCCTTGACAAACAACGGTGACCCCTTAACAAACAACGTTTGACCCCTTAACAAACAACGCTGACCCCTGACACACAAGCCCAGTGTTGGCTGCCAGTACTCAGCCATCACCTCACGTGCCCAGTGTACTGGAGGTCACCAAGCAATTTGCAACACAATCAAAATGCAGTACATGTAATACTCCGCGCGAACACTGCGCATACGAACACCCTGAATACAACACATACACCACCTGAATACAATGTATACATCAACGTGGTGTGATGCATACACCACCTGAATACAATATATGCATCACTCCATCGCGGTGGCATACATACAACACTCCGTAAGAATACAGTACATGGAGCCTTAGAGGGAATATCTTCACTTGGCCCCCTTTTCTGTTCCTTCTTTTGGAAAATTATAAAAAAATATGGGTTGGCCTTCATTAGGGGCTAGATAATGCTGTAATGTTTTTCTGTGTCTCCCTTGTTTTTGGATGTTTATATAAATCTATTTTGTCTGAAGTATAAACCATGCAGCAATATTTGTCCAGCTACATCCATCTTTTTTTTCTGTATCAAGTATGCTGTGACAGACATTTATATAAATCTACGGTGTCCGCAAAAACATCCTCCCCAACCTCAAAAAAAAAAAATATTTCCAAAGGCGATACACACCATTAAGGTTTATTGTGGGTACAAACATATGACGCTCTCAAGGTGATATCATCGTACATGTAATCGCTGAGACGAGTGTGTCTAACAGTGCGAGCACCAGCAAGCCGCCTCACTGTGCCTTAGGCTATCTTGAGAGAACCTTGTTCTCTCTTTCCTCTTCCAGGCTGCCACTTCATTTTGGGAACTTCGCTTCTGGGCGCGGTATTTCTCCCACCTGTACTTCAAGATGGCTGGCTCTTAAGGAGATGAAAGCCGGAAGTCTCGCCTGGAAGCAAGAAAATGTAGGTACACGTGAAGATTTCTAGAAAGCACATGGCGCTGAGAACTCTCACGATCAGCCGGCTGCTTCCTGCGATACTTCATCAGCGCCTCGCCTCATTCAGCAGATCAAGACCCTACGGACCTAAACCATGGACCTACAATACTCCAGAAACCTTGCCAATTCCATGCCCAGACGTCTGCAGGCGGTAATCAAGGACAAACGCTGAGTATGACATAGCCTTTGAAAATGTATGGGGAGAGAGAGAGAGAGAGAGAGAGAGAGAGAGAGAGAGAGAGAGAGAGAGAGAGAGAGAGAGAGAGAGAGAGAGAGAGAGAGAGATGGCGGAAAAGCATTATTTTTCCGGACTGCATTTCGTTTTCTCTATACACTACACTGTAACGGGTGTCTATCTCAATCTATTGCGATCTGTGTATAAACCATGATGTCCTGCACGTCTACTTGGACCTAATTCTCGCCCCACTGAAACCCACCTGGTAATGGTCCAGGGTCCCAGGAGGTTCAAATGGCCGCCACCTCTGATCTACATTAACACACACACACACACACACACACACACACACACACGTCCACCCCTGTAGGCGTTTAATGCCGCGAGACTGACTGGCTCTCTTTTTCACCAGGAGGTATCCAACGCCGTCCTCTCTCTCTCTCTCTCTCTCTCTCTCTCTCTCTCTCTCTCTCTCTCTCTCTCTCTCTCTCTCTCTCTCCCGGCGTAATGTTGCTCTTCAAAAGGCTCCGCACCAGCACAATGGTCCAGACTTCTCTAATGGGAGGGGGGAAAAAAATCCCTCCCTCCCAGCATAATGAAGTCTCTCTCTCTCTCTCTCTCTCTCTCTCTCTCTCTCTCTCTCTCTCTCTCTCTCTCTCTCTATCTATCTATCTATCTATCTATCTATAACAGTACTATAACATACAAGCGACAGTAGCGGTGACCATTGCACGCTACTCCCATCACCTTACTGGGAATGGGGGGGAGATCCCTTCATCACAGGTAGTTACCTCCTCCCATCACTTACCCACACCCGTCTGTGTGCATTCCCCATTCCTCTTCCTCCTCCCCCATCACCCACTCGCCCGTTCATCCCAGCGACGACTGACTGGGGTGTCAGTCGCCCATCAGGTCTCCCATGGCACCCATGACCCTCCCACACTCGCCACAGGTCAGAGGGCCGGAAAGCATTATAATCCTCCCTCATCCTCACCATCACCACCACGCGTCGCATCCCACACCACCGTCATCTCAAATCCCCCACATACATCCCACTGGGATCATCCCGCACCACCCATCTCTCTCTTTCTTCTCATGCCATTCCTTCTTTATTCCGTCTATTGCCACCACCCATCACTCTCATCTACGTATCCAAAATACTCCTCAATAGACGGGCATCCTACATTTTACTTCTGTTCTACACTTCCACTGTCCATACTTTTCGTATCTACCATTCGCAACAGTTCCCAAAATCGTTATACTTTCAACCTCCTCCATTCAGACCTGTTCATAACTTGCATCATCGATATAATATATACATCTATATTCTCTATATACTCGATGGAAACATCTACCCATAGCTGAGAAGTAATCTGCTGCAATCCATTCCCATTTTCACACACGGTCAAGTCATTTCTTAACCCACCCAGACAAGGTCAAGTCATTTCTTAACCCACCCAGACAAGGCCAAGTCATTTCTTAACCCACCCAGACAAGGTCAAGTCATTTCTTAACCCACCCAGACAAGGTCAAGTCATTTCTTAACCCACCCAGACAAGGTCAAGTCATTTCTTAACCCACCCAGACAAGGTCAAGTCATTTCTTAACCCACCCAGACAAGGTCAAGTCATTTCTTAACCCACCCAGACAAGGTCAAGTCATTTCTTAACCCACCCAGACAAGGTCAAGTCATTTCTTAACCCACCCAGACAAGGTCAAGTCATTTCTTAACCTACCCAGACAAGGTCAAGTCATTTACTAACCACTGACCTAAGACCAGTGCTCAAAAGCAATCCATTTCTAATCCTATCTCGCGTTCGTAATTAAGGAAACAAGGTAGTTACGTGGGTGTGAACTATCCCCATCAGTTCCACGTGGATCTGTTATTGCAATCAACGGATGAACCTTAAATATTTATCATTTAAGGTCGCTACACTTTTATGAGGCCCATTTGTGTGTTACCTTTCCAGGCTCGGAAGATGAAACAAGATTCCTCTACAACGTATTTTCTATATGTGTGTGGCGACGAGTATGGATGAAGGCAGCAAGTACGAATATGTACATGTGTCTATGTCTGTGTTTGTATATGTATGTATACGTTGAAATGTATAGGTATGTATGTGTGCGTGTGTGGGCGTTTATGTATGTATATAAATGTGTATGTGGGTGGGTTGGGCCCATTCCTCGTCTGTTTCCTTGCGCTACCTCGCTGACGCGGGAGACGGCGATTAAGTATAATCAAATGAAAAAAAATATATATATATATATAAATATACTCTGGTTTCTCTATAATATTTATCAAAACTAGAGAATGAATGTGTGCAAATGAACCCTTTGTTCCTGACGCTACCTTACCAAGACGAGAGAAGCATGAAGAAAAATAATATACATACATATGTATACAAACCAGTCATTCATTTGATACAAAACAAGACGCTGTGACAGCTGGTTCATTCGGGCGGACAGAGAAGGACAGATGCAAACAAATAACATAAACCAGACAAGGAACAGGGCACGAGATGCGAACAAAAAAAACAACACAAGAACAAGACGCGTACACAAAAAATACACCCCCGTTAAAGACCGCCTTATTAACGGAGAGACCATGAAGGGCCAACAAGCAGGGCGGTGGTGGTGGCGGTGGTGGTGAAGATAGTGTTGGTGCTGCTGTTGTTTCTGGTGGTGGTGGTGAAGATAGTGTTGGTGCTGCTGTTGTTTCTGGTGGTGGTGGTGGTGGTGGTGGTGGTGGTGGAGATGGTGGTGCTGGTGTTGCTGTCGTTTCTGGTGGACGTGAACTGGTGGTGGTAGTGGTGGAGATGGTGGTGTTGGTGTTGCTGTTGTTTTTGGTGGAGGTGATCTGGTGGCGTTGGTGGGGGTGGAGATGATGGTGTTGGTGCTGCTGCAGTTTCCGGTGGAGGTGGTCTGGTGGCGTTGGTGTTGGAGCTGCTCCTGCCGATGGTGTGAGTTGTCGAGGTTGGTGTGGGAGTAATATATATATATATATATATATATATATATATATATATATATATATATATATATATATATATATATATATATATATTCCCATGAGTCCACGGGGAAAATGAAACACGTTAAGTTCCCAAGTGCACTTTCTTGCAATAATCACATCATCAGGGGAGACACAAGAGAGAAACATAACAGTCAGGTATACGTTATATGGTGATGGCGACATGGGTCTTGCTGTTGGCGTTCGATCATCTCAAACGGTGAGGGAGAGTGGCTGCCGGTCAGGTCAGGTTGGGTCGAGTGTCGTGTTAGAAAGGCCGCCGGGCGTCGCTGTGGGGGTAATGAATGGGTGGTGGGCGGTGGTGATGGGCGCTAGGAGAGAGAGAGAGAGAGAGAGAGAGAGAGAGAGAGAGAGAGAGAGAGAGAGATATCAGGCAGGTGGTGTGGTGTGTTGTGTTGTGGCGGCGGTGGTGTTGGGTGGAGACGTGTGGGAGGTGGATCATGTGGTCGGTGTTTGTGTGTGTGTGTGTGTGTGTGTGTGTGGGCGTGGGTGGAGGTAAAAGGGGGGGAGGGGAGGGGAAGGGGGATGGTGGTTTTGTCATGGAGGAAGACAGAGCGTGGGCGGCGGTGGTGGCGGCACAGGACCGTGGGTGGCTGGGTGGCTTAGGAGGAGTAAGAACAAGGCGCCGTCTCAACTGGGCATGGCATTCCTGCCGCCCCCCCCCTCCCCTCCCCCCCTTGCATGACCACAATACTCCCCCCCTTCCCCCCCACCCCCTACCCCCTCGCTTGCACTCCCACCTCTCTATTGCGGAGGAACGAAAGAACCGACGGCAAAATAACGCCAGCACCGGCTATCATTCTCCCCCAAACCCATCTCCCTCCCTCCAACCCTTCACGCCACAGGACCATTTACAGCCAGTCACCATCACTATCACCACCACCATCTACAGCCAGTCACCATCACTATCACCACCACCATCTACAGCCAGTCACCATCACTATCACCACCACCACCACCACCACCATCTACAGCCAGTCACCATCATTATCACCACCACCATCTACAGCCAGTCACCATCACTATCACCACCACCATCACCATCACCTCCACCACCACTTCTAATCCGCCCCGACCATGCCGCGGGCAAACATCGTCGAGCTAATCACAACCATCGCCCCAACCAACCAATCACGATTACAATCACCACCAATCCAATTACCCCCCCTCCCCCCTCTCCTCCCTTCCACCCCCCCTCAAGCCTCTACACTTGACTACACCCCCCCCTCATTATCCCATCCCCCCCCGCCCCACAACGCCCTTCAACACGTGTCGCAAGGCACTTAAACGTGTGACGCACGTGACACCCCACACACACACACACCAGCAGGCACACACGCATACGTCACCCCTCTCCCGTCACAACACACACTCAGGCATCATCATCTTCTCCCGTCACAACGAAGACACATACGCCATCCTCTTCCGTCACAGCGGACACACATACACCATAACCCCGTCACAACAACAAACACACATACACCAACCCACTCCGTCACAACAAACACACATACACCAACCCACACCGTCACAACAAACACACATACACCAACCCACTCCGTCACAACAATCACACATACACCAACCCACACCGTCACAACAAACACACATACACCAACCCACACCGTCACAACAAACACACATACACCAACCCACTCCGTCACAACAAACACACATACACCAACCCACACCGTCACAACAAACACACATACACCAACCCACTCCGTCACAACAAACACACATACACCAACCCACACCGTCACAACAAACACACATACACCAACCCACACCGTCACAACAAACACACATACACCAACCCACACCGTCACAACAAACACACATACACCAACCCACTCCGTCACAACAAACACACACCACTCCGTCACAACAAACACACATACACCAACCCACACCGTCATGCCCATGAACCATTTTCTTTCCACCCTCCCCACAAGGACGCATGTTGAAAAGCAACAGAACAAAGGTGTTGTAAACTCGGCTCCTGCTCTACCCACGGTGGCATACTGGCACGCACTCAATGCTTGACGAATGAACATAATGAGGAAGACACCCAGAAAGACTCCTGTCTGTCACTCGTCGTTAATACCAGCGGTAAAGAGACACACAAACACAGTAAACAGATCACTTCCTACAACGGGGTAACGGTTTGTTGACTGCATGCCCTCCGTTGTCTAACAAAACGGCCATACACACACACACACACACACACACACGCGCGGGGCATGTCACCCTGTCTTCATCTGCTGTTTGTAGGCACACCAGAGAGTCTTACGGTAAATATAATGACTGAATCTAAGATGGTGTTGGTGTGACGTCACCTGTAAACAAACAACAACCCCCCCCCCCCCCTCACCATCATCATCTGGACCGCGCTGGAAGTTGTGCAACACAACCTAACCCCATCCGTATCACAACCTAACCACCCCCTTCCCTCTCTCTCACCCCGCTCCCCTGTATCAGAATCTAACACCACCACCACCACCCCCTCTTCCTCCCCCACTCCACCCTTTACCACACCACAACCCCCATCATCCCACACCTCTTTCGCACCCCAACTCATCCTTTACCACACGACAACGCGTTAACCCCTACACGAAGCCAAGCCCCTCACAACATACACCCGCCATTCCTAATCTCCAATAGGTGACCAGCAGCTGGCAGACTCGCACCTCATATTCTCCCATAACAATGACCCCCGACCCCCCCACCCCCTCCCCATCTGACCCTGAACCACGACTTTAAGAACACATGACCTTTGACCCTATACAGTGTAGCTGCCGAATATGTCATTCATTTAACCCCAATGTTAACACTAGTTCGTCCCCCCCCACCTCAACCCCCCTCCCTCCAAGAGTTGCAGCTCATTTCTAGCGTGACACTTGACCTTCGACCCTTCCTTGAGCCTGACAACGCTTCCGAGGTCAAACCCCCCCTCTCCAGGAGGGTATGGTCAGGCCTGTCAATGCCGTGGAGAAATGAAACGCGGATGAAGGTGCAGAGAATATCAGAAGACACAGAACACAGAAGACAAACGTGATTTCTTGACTGGCTATATACACCACCCAATATCGATACAGTACAATGTTACACACCCCCTAATAATAATAATGATAATATTAATAATAATAATAATAATAATAATAATAACAATAATAATAATAATAATAATAATAGTAACAATAATAAACCCAACCACAACCCTAAAACAGAGTACAATGAATCCACAATTAAATGTTCTTTAAAAAATATAAAATAACCACATACGGAAAAAACAAAAGCCTGGAGCCCAAAAACAAGCTAAACAAAAACAAAAAACAAAATGCTTACCGTAAACAAATGAAAAACAATTACAGGGACAGACAGGTCATCGAAACAAGGTTGGAATGAACATAAAAACGAACAACAGAACACCGAAGTTACTTACCACAGTTAGAAATTAGGACCAAAAACTAATGACGAATAACAACAAAAAAAATGTCAACAAAAGCTGATGACGAAACAAGAGAGGGACACGTAAGACGGCACACGCTTACACCTTCGGGGGAAACCATTCAGTAACAGCTGATCCCCCCACAGCTGTGAACAAGGGGCAGGTCAGCGGCACGTTCACTTAACACCTTTACCAGCTGATACCTCACAGCTGTGAACTGGGGGGGAGGGAGGTCAGACACGTTCAATAACAGCTCCACCAGCTGTTCCCTCACAGCTGTGAACTGGGGAGGAGGTCAGACACGTTCAATAACAGCTCCACCAGCTGTTCCCTCACAGCTGTGAACTGGGGAGGAGGTCAGACACGTTCAATAACAGCTCCACCAGCTGCTCCCTCACAGCTGTGAACAGTGGATAGGTCAATGAACAAGTTCAAACAACACCTTCCCCAGCTGATGCGTAAAGGGTGTGTGATCTGGGAGGGGCCCAATCACACATTCAGGCATCAGCTCCAGGTGCTAATCCCTCTTACCTATGAACACACAGGCGTGGGCGACAGGTTCACTCACGGCCTCCCAACCTAATCCCACACAGTTCTGAAAAGGGAGGTGGTGTGGGAGTAGTGTGTCACTGGCCCCACACAGCTCTGAAATGGGAGGTGGTGTGGGGGTAGTGTGTCACTGGCCCCACACAGCTCTGAAATGGGAGGTGGTGTGGGAGTAGTGTGTCACTGGCCCCACACAGCTCTGAAATGGGAGGTGGTGTGGGGGTAGTGTGTCACTGGCCCTACACATCTGTGAAATGGGAGGTGGTGTGGGGGCAGTGTGTCACTGGCCCCACACAGCTCTGAAATGGGAGGTGGTGTGGGGGTAGTGTGTCACTGGCTCCACACAGCTCTGAAATGGGAGGTGGTGTGGGAGTAGTGTGTCACTGGCTCCACACAGCTCTGAAATGGGAGGTGGTGTGGGAGTAGTGTGACACCGGCCCCTTCCACTTCCTCCCATGTTAATGGACTTCACATGACCTTCACAAATCCAGCACATCTAATCGATCAGCAATAATTTTACCAAACGCTCTCAGGGTATGATTTCTGAGCCTCAAAAAAAATAAAAAAAAAAAAAAGACAGCGGATCGCTCAGAGCGAAGGACTGGTTTCAATATTTGTTAGTTGAAAACTGGGGTCACGGGGTAAAGAAAGGTGTACTCAAGCGCACGGTAATTAACGGGGTAATTAACGGGATAATTAGGGGAATCTAGGTTGAGATTAATCCCATAACGATCCAAGAACCCGGGCAGATGACATAATAATAATAACAATAATAATAATAATAATAATAATAATAATAATAAAAATCAATATTAACAATAATAATGAAAACAAGAATTATCTAATATCAATATCATTCACTTATTCGTTATCATTACTATCATTATAATTATCATAATCATATTATTATATTATCATTATCATTGTTATTATCATTATACTATAATCATCATCGTATTAATAAAATACAATTATCATCACTATTATTATCATCACTATTACTGAAGATCTATCTAAGCTCAATCAAAACCATCAGGTTAGCTAAACATACACAAACACACACACACACACACACACACACACACGTAAACACAAAACCACTACCCACACATCTACTTTAAATACAATAATCAATTCATGCATCACACCGTGCTGGCTTAATCACCCTCCACACTAATCACCATGAATATAATCGACAATCACATTAAATATAATCACTCAAAGGTAATCATGTCATTTGTCCGCTTTCGTTCTGGTGTACGCTAATTACCTTCTTTGTCATTTTCAACCCACCACCATGCTGAGTATTAGTGTCATCTCCGAGAGCAATTACATTTAGCTGGTTAGTTCCGATTACCTTGTCAGACAATTGCCTACTCGCTGGGTGTCGAACGCGTCTGTGGCACACAGTACAACAGCTCTTTACCTAAAAGCAAGAAAACCATTCAGTTATTGAGGCTGGTAAACCTAACATTGGCATAAATCAACCCCCTGCGCACGACGGTACGACCCTTGAGCATGAGACGGTACGACCCTTGAGCACGACGGTACGACTCTTGCACACGACGGTACGACCCTTGAGCACGAGGGTACGATCATACTGATGGCCTGGCCTTCACAAAACACCCCAAGGAATGTACCGCCGTGTTCGATGGTCGTACCGTCGTGCTCAAAGATCGTACCGTCAAACTAAAGGTCTCCAAAATACTACTAAAATTAAGATAACGTTTACAACAAATGATTCACAGGCGGTAAAAGTAAACAAAACAAAAAAAATATCAAATACATTAAATTTCCAATTTCCTAAACGTGGAAAAAAAAGAAACAAAAACATTTCAAAATTCAAACCAGTAAAACAAAGAAATACAAACATGAACACACTGAGCAAATAACAAAAAGACATCTGAAACACGCAAAGACATCTACACGCAAGGCCACAGATCACCGAAAAATCAAGTAAACAACTAAAGCAAACAAACAATTCACAACGAAAACAGTGAACAAGTAACGAATTAACAATGTAAAAGAACAGCAGCAATACACCGAACACAGGTTCGACTCAGAAACAAAGAAAAACATCGAAAATAAAAAACATCTTTCAAAGTGTACTGATTAATCAAACAGAAACACAGACACACAAAAAAATATATACACCAACATGAAACATCTCCCAACGGAAGTCATAATCAGAGACATGCAAATGACCCTAGTACAATTCATGCATATGTATGATGCAAATCAACCCAATGCAATTCATACATATGCATTCATGCACAAGAAGCCATAACAATCGTAAAAATTATATATCCATGAACAAAACACTCACGTAACTACAGCAAACAATATATATATATATATATATATATATATATATATATATATATATATATATATATATATATATATATATATATATATATATTCTATACATATTCGCCATTTCACACATTAGCTAGGTTGCATCAAAAACAGATGACTGAGCCTTAGAGGGAAAAATCCTCACTTAGCCCCCTTCTCTGTTCCTCCTAACCCTCCACCACAATTCACCTTCCTTCCCAGACCACCCCTAAAACACGTCTCCCCCATACAAACTCCCTTTCCTTCAAGAACCTACCCCCTACACACAATGCACCCCCCACTCCCTCAACACTATATACACCTTCCCCTAACAAAAAATCCCTCCCTCAAACACCCTTCGCCAAATACACCACCATACACACACTTCCTCCCTCTACCACCTGCCTCACAAGACACACTCACCCCCCTAACCATAACAACCCCACACACGCACACATACACACACACAAACCTCCGACAAGCGAGACTATATGGCCCCGCTCTCGAGAATCGTGCCACCCTCCTCCATGACTCACGGGACAACGGTCCGGCATCTCTCTCTCTCTCTCTCTCTCTCTCTCTCTCTCTCTCTCTCTCTCTCTCTCTCTCTCTCATACATTTACAGTTCGCATGTGAGCAATCTCTCCTCCCGTGAGACACCGGCGAAGACGAGCATGATCAGGACCCAAAAATTCCGGGGTGCGGGAGCCGCGAATGACGACAAGCTGTGCTCACCCCGCCCCCGCCCCATCAGACACATGATAACAATAATAATAATAATAATAATAATAATAATAATAATAATAATAATAACGCTCCATAAAAAATGTAAAACAAAAAAAATAAACGCTGTTATAAACGACGGGCAAAACATTTCCCAATGACGTAGCTTCATATATATATATATATATATATATATATATATATATATATATATATATATATATATATATATATATATATATACTGACGAGGAAAACTCTCCTCTCCATTAGAGGCACAAGCAGCAACTGCTCCCCCCCCCCCCTCAGAACCAAGCCATTAACAAGGCTGACGAGGGAACAACTGTAAAAACGGTAAACGATTCACGGGTGTTCAACGCGACCATTGGCTTCTCCAAGTAACACCATCATAAAACTCCTTACTGTCTACAACACACACACACACACACACACACACACATATACATACATATTCGCCATTCCCCGCGTTAGCGAGGTAGCGTCAAGAACAGAGGACTGAGCCTTAGAGGAAATATCCTCACTTGGCTCCCTTCTCTGTTCCTTCTTTTGGAAAAATCAAAACGGGAGGGGAGGATTTCCGGCCCACCCGCTAGCAGAAGCACTGGTTCGTGTGACAAATGACACGGGAGCCAATGAGAAAGAAGACACAATACTGCTCTTGCAGATGAACCGTGTCAGGGTTCGCGCCCCGGCAATCTTTGGATGTATGACTGGCGAGGTCATCCCTATACAAGGAGGTCAAGGCGCTACGACTCAAGACCTTCGAATGTATGAGAGGAGGATTTACGTACTGTATGAGAGGTCAGAATGTATGACAGAGGGGCGGAGGGGAGGGTTGGGGTGGGGTAGTTCACCTGTGTATGGACGGGCACACGCGGTCAAAGGCGAACTCGACAGATCCGTGTCATGTGGGACTTGACGAAGAAGAAGGCGTGGCGTTGGCCATGACGAATAGGAAGCTGTCAAGCGACAGTGTCAAGTACAAGCTCTCAAGGAATGGTGGTATATGGGGGAAGGGGCGGAGTGTGTGAAGCGAAGGGATGATGATGATGATGATGATGATGATGATGATGATGACGACGTGCGCGGGGCCCAGGAACATGTAGAGAGGGAGGGTGCTCCTCTTGGGCTAACACCAGGCCAGCTCCTGCCATCTGTCTGGCCTCACTGCCACTCATAATCTCTCATGACTCATACCACCACACACACACCTCTCTCTCTCTCTCTCTCTCTCTCTCTCTCTCTCTCTCTCTCTCTCTCTCTCTCTCATCTACTTGAGCCCCTCCCCGCCCCCCCCCCCAATCTACCTTCATCCACTCTACTTCCTTCCCTCGACCGAACCTCAAATCACCTAAGACTTCATTTCTAGCACTCGCCATTAGACTCTCTCCAGTATATATAAAAATTCCACTCGAGACATATACTTCGCAGTCTACACCCCACCCACCCCCAACCCCCAAGGGATTATCATCATCGGGTCATTTTCCTTCGCCTTCTGTTACTATCACCACTCATCTATCCCCATTACCGCCGCCACTACCATCTATCTATCCATCTTGATGACGTCCCATCATCATCATCATCATTACCTACCCATCTTCATTAGCCCCATCATCTCAACATATACCTGAGCAAAGTTCTCAAACAGTACATAACACCATCTCTTGTACCTCCTCACAAGCCCTTTTCTCTGCCGCCCCCCCCCCCCAAACCATAATACCCCATACCCATTATACCCATCCCAAAGGAACACCCGTCTAATTGCCACGTACACAGCTATGTACTACATCCTCAAAAGCTTTTCAGTCCAATATACACAATGTAACACGGTACACACAAACACACACACACACACACACGTACACACACACACGCACGCGCGCTCGCCCTCCACATAATATACTCCCTTACGCTGTCGCCTCCAGCAGGAACGGGAGTGCTAAATCCACCCTCGAGGTCTCGCTAACAGGGAAAGAACGAGGCTGGAAGGTCTTCGAGACCCCGTGCGGTCTCCACGGGTGCTCAAAGCCGTCCCTCCCTCCCTCTCTCCCTCCCTTCCTTCCTTCCTTCCTTCCTTCCTCCCTTCCTGCCGCCCCATGATCACCCTGGGGAAAAACACAAGTCACCGCCCTCTTCTTTTGACCCGATATCAATCCGTGCTAATTAACGCGTCAACACAAAGAGTCTCGCATTATTCCCGTCGTCCAACAACAAAACAGGGACACGGTGTTGCAACCGTGCAATGGCGTGTCAAAGAGGCGGCTGCTCAAAAAGCCACTTGTTTACACCGAGACCAACTGTACAAAAAGAGGCGTCTCTGAGACTTGAAAAAAAAACAGGACAGATGTCGACCCGGGAATATGTATGAAACACAACCTTTATCACATCCTACTTTTTGTGCCGAATGATGACAACAGGAGACGGCATCAGTGTCTCGTCTACACTGTCCTGCTGACTGAAGAAGGCTCGTAAATAGTACTAGTTCCCTCCAACGGATTAACACCTACAAAAACAAGTCAGGATCGCGCGCAGCGTCAAGGCTGCGCTACAATCAGGAGCAGTTCTACAGCTGCTACCGGAACCCGCCCGATGAATTTATACAGCAAATGTGAAATCACCTTCGACGAGGGTGTATCACTATCAATGGACGACCTTAAAGTCCAAATCCGGTCTAACAATACCTCACTCCGAGGGGGAGTCCACCCTCCTCCTGCTACATACTGTAGCGCATCCTCAGAGCTTGCACGAGCCCCAAAAGAGGAAGCCCTGGGTACATATGCAAGTCACACACAAACACACACAAAAATAAATACATAACAAGGGCATTACAAGACATGTACTTATTCAAAAACGTAATATACACATCCATTTTCCAAAGTCATGGCATATGGAGAAGAGAAAGTAACGACAAAAAAAAAAAATAGAAAATAATCAGTCAACTGTACAGAAACTTCAAAACGCTACGACAAACCATAGAGATATACAAGACATCACACATCATTTACAGAGAGATACAGGACATCACACATCATTTCCAGAGAGATACAAGACATCACACATCATTTCCAGAGAGATACAAGACATCACACATCATTTACTGAGAGATACAAGACATCACACATCATTTACAGAGAGATACAAGACATCACACATCATTTCCAGAGAGATACAAGACATCACACATCATTTCCAGAGAGATACAGGACATCACACATCATTTCCAGAGAGATACAAGACATCACACATCATTTACAGAGATAAACACCACACACACACACGTTATAACCCGTTTGACACATGGGTCCTGATGTTTTATGTGGGAAGTTCCCACGAGCGACGCAAGACCCGGAGGCGTCGAGACCGCTGAAGCAGCAGAAAAAGCATGTGTAACCCGGGGGTCACACGGTGAATACCTGAGGGCGTGACAGGTTCCATATGACCTGGTGTATGAGAGGCAAGGCAAGGTAGGGGGGAGGAGAAGGTAAGGATGGAGAAGTGCGCGGAAAACACGGGGAGGGGATGAGGAGGTAGGAAAGGAGAGGGGGGAAAAAAAGGAGGTAGATGGAAAGCGATGCATTTCAAATGTTACCACCTTTAAAAAAAAACAACGGAGGCATCACCTCCTCGACTCAAATAATTGATCATTTCTGGGCCGCTATCACAGGCTGGGGCATCCCCCACGTTGACCTTGCGTGGTGCGGTAAGGATAAGGTGTCACAAAGAACCCACAAGAACCACACACGAGGACCTTTCTTTTTTTCTTATTATATAATCACCCCCCTCCCTCCCCCCGCAGCTGCAACATGCAGGCTACGACCCCTGATGGAAACCTGTGATGCGAGGACCTACACACACACACACACACACACACACCCTGCGTCTGGCTCAGGACCGACCCATTTAACGCATTGACAATCTATCCACGTAACCTGAGCCCCAGCCCGGCCAGATGCACCGTCCTCATTTGCATGGGCTCCGCGTGAAACCCACCATAACGTGCATGGTTACAATCTGCCTCTCATGCAGAACCTCCGACATACGCATGGCATGAGCCTGCCCCTCGCTATACCACCCGTCGACAGGTGCGCAGATGCTAAATCGCCTCTCGTAAGAGCTTCGACAGATGCCCAACTCCAACTGGCCCATATCACACAGCATCTGTAACAGGTGCAGAGTTCCAATACACCACCACAGAAAACCTGCAATCGTGGCCCGGTTTCAATGGGCATCCCATCAAAGTGCGCGGCTTCGATCCTTATCTCACGGGAAACTACAAGACAGGTGCGAAGTAGTCATACACGGCACGTACTTCCGATAACACGACTGACCTATGAATAGATAATACATTCACGGTGAAAAACTCTTATACAATCTTCATGTGATCGGGACAAAGCATGGCACAGATGCAGCCCCAAACCCTCTGAAAAATGCAGTTACGAGCAAGACTCCCACTATGCCATTCCATCCTGCGTGCCATGAACAAGAGACCTCAACCCATAACTAGACACACCATGTGCTACAGATCAGCAATCACACACACACACACACACACACACACACACACACACACACACACACACACACACTACACCACAACATCACTACAACCGTCGCATACGAATTATGACAACACGAGACTTCTTCACACCCGTCTTTAATAACCTACCGTCCCCGAGAAGGCCAGTGTCGGGCAACCGAACGGCTGTTAAAATGTGATACACGCAACAATGGACGGCAGAGCACGAGAGCTTGATCCCCTATTCGCGTCACACCAGCCCACACCGGTACACCTCACCCCACGTCAAATAAAAGAGGGATTATTTTGACGCGTTTCATTCACAGAAAGAGACGGAGAGCTTTATTTTCAATAGACTTCTCTCACAGCCCTATAGCACAAAACACTTCCCACTCCATGTTTCTGATACACAGTGGTAGGTTTGCCTATGTCTGCATCAATGGTGTCTCTGGGCTGAACTCAAAAGCAAAAGTCTCATTTAAAAACATATGATTGTGTGTCACTTGTTTGTGTGTGCGTGTTTCTTCGTCTATTCGCAGTGGCACAACACACTCCACACAGCCATCGCAAATGCAAGCCATCCCAACCCGCTCCCGAACGGTAGGGATCCTTGTCAATATCGTCACTAGATAAAGGAGGACTGGACGAAGATGTCGGTGCACGTGTAGCGCTACCAAAGCGGGGAACTGGACGAAAATGTCGGTGCACGTGTAGCGCTACCAGTGCGGCGGGGTCGTACAGAGAGATAGTTGTGTATGTTGGTCGGACGACGCACGGAACACAGCAGGCTCCGTGGGACCAGCACACACACACACACACAAACACCAACGTGAACGCTGTGCTCTGTACCGCAGCGCTACCTCAACTGTCGACTGCTCTCACGTCCCTCCCACCACGACGCCCCCGCACCCCTCCCCCACTCACACACACACACACACCTCCTCCTCCTCCTCCTCCTCCTCCACCAGGTCTTCCCTTTTCAAAGCAACTTTCTCTCGTATTCTCTCAAGTTAACGGTAATTTGCTGTAATTGCCCCGGTTTCTCCAATTCCATCTTCCCCGCTCGGGTGATAACAACAGCAAAAGTCTCGCTCTTACCTTCACACCGGCGGGCGCTGTCCTAACACCATTCACCCACACACACACACATATACACACAGGGAGACTCACGTCCATACACGACGGGGTCTTCAAGCCTTAGGTGGTCTGTATAAGTCTGCTTGGATCAGCCGTCCTCGCTGACCCGACCCACTCCGCTCCTAAGGCTGCCCCACACTCCACTTCCTCCCTCCCTCCCTCCTACACCAACGTAGGGTGTAGTTAACGAGTTACCTTAATTACTTAATCGTGCCCGCCCGCCCACATGGAACTGCATGGGCAAGGCATTCCGGGCCCACCATGGCACACGTGAAGGCACATAAACCAGGTATATAAAAGACGGGCATTATACAACTTTGAAAACGTGGGCTGAGAGGCTTATGTATTCAGTAGGATGGACACGTTTCAGGGGGAAGGTTCTACCTCCCGCGCATATCTAGCTGGCTTGTAGTGCCTAGAGAGCGTCGATTCAACCTTTGGCAAATAGACAGCGAACTCTGAACTACGGAACGTTCGCTCCGTCGTCTGTCCCAACCCTTCTCTGCAACGAGACCCGGGGGATTCTCCCACCAACCGACCCCGACCCGCGCGCGATCTCCCTCCGTATCTCGCCCTCAACAACCTCTCCTCAAACCCACGGGCTGGGTGCGAGCCACATGGCAGCAGCACCAACGTGAAGGTGATGGTGACGATGAGGGAGGAGGAGGCGGCGGCGGGGAAGGAGGAGGAGGAGGAGGTGCGATGCGTAACACCCCACCTCACCACAGCGTGCGACAGGAGAAGAAACTAGACGAAAAGGGCGAATCAGGTAAAGGAGACCGAAAGAAACTCAACGTAAGAAAGATGTGAAGGAGGATTAGAGGCTAAGAAAGAGTAAAACAACGGGAAAATATGACGAGAGCGGATGATCCCAGTAGAGGAGAGGGAGGGTAGCGACCCCTGGTTTCTGCATGTCTAACCTCACCACCACACCACGGCCACTGACGTCCCTCATTGAGCGGCTGAATGGCCCACGAAAAAAAAAAGCCCCGCAGTCAACCTCCCACCCCCATAACCTCGGCTACGCCACCATCGCAAACACCTTAAAACTCATTAAGGCAGAACCCATCTCCAACCACTGCCCCTTCCCTCTCCACTCCACTCCTCACCAACCCAAGGCCCTCATAAACTCCCCATCTCTAGGCCCACATACCCGCATTTCCCAAACTGGACGTGTGTATAAGGGCACGGTGGAGAAGCAAGGGGGGGGAGAGAGAGAGAGAGAGAGAGAGAGAGAGAGAGAGAGAGAGAGAGAGAGAGAGAGAGAGAGAGAGAGAGAGAGAGAGAGAGCTGATTCATCTGGCTTTCCTGCGGCACCAGGACACAAAACCAGATGCTATACGAGTTGCGAGAGGCCGTCCATCTCTCTCTCTCTCTCTCTCTCTCTCTCTCTCTCTCTCTCTCTCTCTCTCTCTCTCTCTCTCTCTCTCTCTCTCTCTCTCCTTGGGCACCCGGGCCAAGGAAACACTTCGAGGAAGAGTGTCTTGACGACCTGGTTTACCCGTCACGCCCCATTTCCTGCCTGGATCATGCACATGGCTACGGCTTCCATATCACGCTGTCGTCTGTGTCTGCTAAACATTGCCTGCCCTGACACCAGCTTGGTCGCTCACTAGTCACCCATAGGCAGAGCCTGCCACACATACCTATGGTCCAAGCCCTCCCTCGTCCTCAACAAACACTGAGCCAGTCCTCCTCACCCCACCCCAGTGTACCAACTTCGCCACACACTACACCACGTCTCTCCCACCCTCACCCGAGTGTACCAACCTCCCCACACACTACGCAACGTCTATGTCCACCCCCAACCCAATGTACCAACCTCCCCACACACAACACCCCAACACAGTGTACCAGCGTACCAGCCTTCCCACACACTACAACACACACACACACACACACACAAAGAGACTATAGCCTGGCACACACACACACACACACACACACACACACACACTTGAGTACATCCCTCACCAACAAACATTGTCGGCCGCATCCCACTACCTGAGGTATTCAGTGTCAAGGCTTGTGCATCCTCTCCAAGAAAGTGGGTGTTTACAGACCGCTTCACCTGTGAATGCCGGCCTGGGAAAGCAACCTTCCCGCTACACACACACACACACACACACACACACAACACACACAACACACACACACACACACACACACACCTAGCCCCACGGGAGTCAACACTAAACACTGGTAAACGCCCCTCATTCATCCCGACGTGTACGAGGATTAAAAGCACGTCCACAAAACTCACTCATTCACGACAAGAAAACATCCCCGCTTGAGTTTTCTGGACTAAGTCAGATATACTCCACGTCAAAATGCTCGTTATTAATAAGAGAACATATGTGGAAATACGAATGCAATCGCTATTCAAATGACCTCTAATTCAACCCGAGGGGCATGTCAATATCAACACGACGAGTCTCTTGCTAAATAACCAGACGCCCGAGGGTAATGTATCACTCACACGAGTTAAATCATCATCATCATTATCATCACTAATACTATCATTATTAACACTATTACTGGCGCCCGCCAGTTTCTTGTATAAACATCACATATTCTATTACATAAAACATCACGTACATATTCATTTCACCAGTCACTACTGAGCCCAAAGTGTCTGTTCTCCTTACCTTCAACAGCCCAGCCTCCTGCCAGGGCAACAGCTGGGAATAATTAATACTATGTTTCAGAGAACCTCTCGCTACGGAACTAGGACGAACAATGACCAACTATCAATTGATCAATTAATTAGTTAAATGACTTAAGAAAGGAAATCTAACCCCAAGTGTGGATGCCACACATTGACGCGGACGTCCACACTGATAACCGCAAGGCTGTTTATTCCATCCATCCTATTTTCTCCATTTCTATTCAATTCCTTCATATTTTCCTCACTTCTATCCCTCCCAATTACTTAGCTCCTTCAGTCTTTCCTTCCGCTTATTCGTCCCCTTCATTCATTCCTTAATCTCAACCCTCCTTCCTCTTATTCATCCCCTTCATTCATTCCTTAATCTCAACCCTCCTTCCTCTTATTCATCCCCTTTATTCCTTCCTTCCTCAAGTTTCTCCAGTCTTTCCTTCCTTCAGCACTCTGTCCCCCCTCCTTCCCCCCACAACTGAACCCAGCTCGCCGTGCCTGCCTCCAAACCATCGTGACTCAGCTGTAGTGGTGGGAGGAGAAGGAGGAGGCAGTGCTGGCGGTGGTGGTGCCAAAACTTTGCTTCTGACGACACAAGTTTCGGGCCCGACTTAAGTAAGTAAAGGTGCCTCCCGTCGAGCGCAAAGTTGGCCCCCAAGTTGTGGTTTGTGGCGCCCTCACCTGCCATGCCTCGCCTTCGCCAACTGACCCCACGACCTTCTCGTATGTGTATGTATCATCGTAAGTATAAGTAATCTACGTATATGAATAAGACAATGTACCACTGAGGGATCACATCAGGAAACTGTACTACAATGACGGGAAAGGATCCTGTTGTGTAAGACACGACAAAATCCACCCTCGCTCTTTCCTCAGTATAAGAGATGTGTCTCACCCTGAAACTTCTTCAGCACGACAGTATGACCCATGGGTACGACGTTACGATCCTTGAGCACGGTGGTACGATCCTTGGGTACGGCAGTAAGACCCTTGGGTATGACGGTACGATCCTTGAGCACGACGATGCGACCCTTGAGCACGACGGTACGATCCTTGAGCACGACGGTACGATCCCTGAGCACAACGGCGCGACCCTTGAACACGACGGTGCGTGCGACCCTTGAGCACGACGGTACGATCCTCGAGCACGACGGCAGGACCCATGACCACGACGGTAGGGCCCCCATGGCGACGACGGTACGACCCCTCGAGTACGAGGGTGTGAGATGGCTCGGCATATCGTCGTGATGAATGGACTTGCGATTACCATACGATACATATCTACCCTCACTTACCACTAACAAGATCATCACCCCATCCCCTCCCACACCCCCAAGAATGTGAGGAACCCGTCCGGACCAATCATTATAAACCTGGTGAAGAACCTCATCACGCTTCGACGCACACACCGAACCCGCCCAAAGTGGCCCTTGCTCGAACGCACGCACTCGCCCATTCAGCAGCCGTCCACTCATTCATTCCGACCCTAACACCACCCGGCACGACACCCACCCCCCCTCCACCACCACCACCATTCGCCCCGCATCACCACACCCCCGTCAGTAGCACGAGAGGACCTACCCACCTACCCTTGCCATGAGACACACACACACACACACACACACAGGATGTACCTCACCACACCCTCACGAACACGTGGGGGATAAAACCAATTTCGCCCTGTGGAAGCCATTCACGCTCTGTGGCAAGGGAGAGAGAGAGGGGGAAGCAGGAAAGTTGCATCTTCATCGGGTCCTTCAACACAAGAACCCATCTTCATCGGGTCCTTCAACACAAGAACCCATCTTCATCGGGTCCTTCAACACAAGAACCCATCTTCATCGGGTCCTTCAACACAAGAACCCATCTTCATCGGGTCCTTCAACACAAGAACCCATCTTCATCGGGTCCTTCAACACAAGAACCCATCTTCATCGGGTCCTTCAACACAAGAACCCATCTTCATCGGGTCCTTCAACTCAAGAACCCATCTTCATCGGGTCCTTCAACACAAGAACCCATCTTCATCGGGTCCTTCAACACAAGAACCCATCTTCATCGGGTCCTTCAACTCAAGAACCCATCTTCATCGGGTCCTTCAACACAAGAACCCATCTTCATCGGGTCCTTCAACACAAGAACCCATCTTCATCGGGTCCTTCAACACAAGAACCCATCTTCATCGGGTCCTTCAACACAAGAACCCATCTTCATCGGGTCCTTCAACACAAGAACCCATCTTCATCGGGTCCTTCAACACAAGAACCCATCTTCATCGGGTCCTTCAACACAAGAACCCATCTTCATCGGGTCCTTCAACACAAGAACCCATCTTCATCGGGTCCTTCAACACAAGAACCCATCTTCATCGGGTCCTTCAACTCAAGAACCCATCTTCATCGGGTCCTTCAACACAAGAACCCATCTTCATCGGGTCCTTCAACACAAGAACCCATCTTCATCGGGTCCTTCAACACAAGAACCCATCTTCATCGGGTCCTTCAACTCAAGAACCCATCTTCATCGGGTCCTTCAACACAAGAACCCATCTTCATCGGGTCCTTCAACACAAGAACCCATCTTCATCGGGTCCTTCAACACAAGAACCCATCTTCATCGGGTCCTTCAACACAAGAACCCATCTTCATCGGGTCCTTCAACACAAGAACCCATCTTCATCGGGTCCTTCAACACAAGAACCCATCTTCATCGGGTCCTTCAACACAAGAACCCATCTTCATCGGGTCCTTCAACTCAAGAACCCATCTTCATCGGGTCCTTCAACTCAAGAACCCATCTTCATCGGGTCCTTCAACTCAAGAACCCATCTTCATCGGGTCCTTCAACACAAGAACCCATCTTCATCGGGTCCTTCAACACAAGAACCCATCTTCATCGGGTCCTTCAACTCAAGAACCCATCTTCATCGGGTCCTTCAACTCAAGAACCCATCTTCATCGGGTCCTTCAACTCAAGAACCCATCTTCATCGGGTCCTTCAACACAAGAACCCATCTTCATCGGGTCCTTCAACACAAGAACCCATCTTCATCGGGTCCTTCAACACAAGAACCCATCTTCATCGGGTCCTTCAACTCAAGAACCCATCTTCATCGGGTCCTTCAACACAAGAACCCATCTTCATCGGGTCCTTCAACACAAGAACCCATCTTCATCGGGTCCTTCAACACAAGAACCCATCTTCATCGGGTCCTTCAACTCAAGAACCCATCTTCATCGGGTCCTTCAACACAAGAACCCATCTTCATCGGGTCCTTCAACACAAGAACCCATCTTCATCGGGTCCTTCAACACAAGAACCCATCTTCATCGGGTCCTTCAACTCAAGAACCCATCTTCATCGGGTCCTTCAACACAAGAACCCATCTTCATCGGGTCCTTCAACACAAGAACCCATCTTCATCGGGTCCTTCAACACAAGAACCCATCTTCATCGGGTCCTTCAACACAAGAACCCATCTTCATCGGGTCCTTCAACACAAGAACCCATCTTCATCGGGTCCTTCAACACAAGAACCCATCTTCATCGGGTCCTTCAACACAAGAACCCATCTTCATCGGGTCCTTCAACACAAGAACCCATCTTCATCGGGTCCTTCAACACAAGAACCCATCTTCATCGGGTCCTTCAACACAAGAACCCATCTTCATCGGGTCCTTCAACACAAGAACCCATCTTCATGGGTCCTTCAACGCAAGATCCCATCTTCATCGGGTCCTTCAACACAAGAACCCATCTTCATCGGGTCCTTCAACACAAGAACCCATCTTCATCGGGTCCTTCAACACAAGAACCCATCTTCATCGGGTCCTTCAACACAAGAACCCATCTTCATCGGGTCCTTCAACACAAGAACCCATCTTCATCGGGTCCTTCAACACAAGAACCCATCTTCATCGGGTCCTTCAACACAAGAACCCATCTTCATCGGGTCCTTCAACACAAGAACCCATCTTCATGGGTCCTTCAACACAAGAACCCATCTTCATCGGGTCCTTCAACACAAGAACCCATCTTCATCGGGTCCTTCAACACAAGAACCCATCTTCATCGGGTCCTTCAACACAAGAACCCATCTTCATCGGGTCCTTCAACACAAGAACCCATCTTCATCGGGTCCTTCAACACAAGAACCCATCTTCATCGGGTCCTTCAACACAAGAACCCATCTTCATCGGGTCCTTCAACACAAGAACCCATCTTCATCGGGTCCTTCAACTCAAGAACCCATCTTCATCGGGTCCTTCAACACAAGAACCCATCTTCATCGGGTCCTTCAACACAAGAACCCATCTTCATCGGGTCCTTCAACACAAGAACCCATCTTCATCGGGTCCTTCAACACAAGAACCCATCTTCATCGGGTCCTTCAACACAAGAACCCATCTTCATCGGGTCCTTCAACACAAGAACCCATCTTCATCGGGTCCTTCAACACAAGAACCCATCTTCATCGGGTCCTTCAACACAAGAACCCATCTTCATCGGGTCCTTCAACACAAGAACCCATCTTCATCGGGTCCTTCAACACAAGAACCCATCTTCATCGGGTCCTTCAACACAAGAACCCATCTTCATCGGGTCCTTCAACACAAGAACCCATCTTCATCGGGTCCTTCAACACAAGAACCCATCTTCATCGGGTCCTTCAACACAAGAACCCATCTTCATCGGGTCCTTCAACACAAGAACCCATCTTCATCGGGTCCTTCAACACAAGAACCCATCTTCATCGGGTCCTTCAACACAAGAACCCATCTTCATCGGGTCCTTCAACACAAGAACCCATCTTCATCGGGTCCTTCAACACAAGAACCCATCTTCATCGGGTCCTTCAACACAAGAACCCATCTTCATCGGGTCCTTCAACACAAGAACCCATCTTCATCGGGTCCTTCAACTCAAGAACCCATCTTCATCGGGTCCTTCAACTCAAGAACCCATCTTCATCGGGTCCTTCAACACAAGAACCCATCTTCATCGGGTCCTTCAACACAAGAACCCATCTTCATCGGGTCCTTCAACACAAGAACCCATCTTCATCGGGTCCTTCAACTCAAGAACCCATCTTCATCGGGTCCTTCAACACAAGAACCCATCTTCATCGGGTCCTTCAACACAAGAACCCATCTTCATCGGGTCCTTCAACACAAGAACCCATCTTCATCGGGTCCTTCAACACAAGAACCCATCTTCATCGGGTCCTTCAACACAAGAACCCATCTTCATCGGGTCCTTCAACACAAGAACCCATCTTCATCGGGTCCTTCAACACAAGAACCCATCTTCATCGGGTCCTTCAACTCAAGAACCCATCTTCATCGGGTCCTTCAACACAAGAACCCATCTTCATCGGGTCCTTCAACACAAGAACCCATCTTCATCGGGTCCTTCAACACAAGAACCCATCTTCATCGGGTCCTTCAACACAAGAACCCATCTTCATCGGGTCCTTCAACACAAGAACCCATCTTCATCGGGTCCTTCAACTCAAGAACCCATCTTCATCGGGTCCTTCAACACAAGAACCCATCTTCATCGGGTCCTTCAACACAAGAACCCATCTTCATCGGGTCCTTCAACACAAGAACCCATCTTCATCGGGTCCTTCAACACAAGAACCCATCTTCATCGGGTCCTTCAACACAAGAACCCATCTTCATCGGGTCCTTCAACACAAGAACCCATCTTCATCGGGTCCTTCAACACAAGAACCCATCTTCATCGGGTCCTTCAACACAAGAACCCATCTTCATCGGGTCCTTCAACACAAGAACCCATCTTCATCGGGTCCTTCAACACAAGAACCCATCTTCATCGGGTCCTTCAACACAAGAACCCATCTTCATCGGGTCCTTCAACACAAGAACCCATCTTCATCGGGTCCTTCAACACAAGAACCCATCTTCATCGGGTCCTTCAACACAAGAACCCATCTTCATCGGGTCCTTCAACACAAGAACCCATCTTCATCGGGTCCTTCAACACAAGAACCCATCTTCATCGGGTCCTTCAACACAAGAACCCATCTTCATCGGGTCCTTCAACACAAGAACCCATCTTCATCGGGTCCTTCAACACAAGAACCCATCTTCATCGGGTCCTTCAACACAAGAACCCATCTTCATCGGGTCCTTCAACACAAGAACCCATCTTCATCGGGTCCTTCAACACAAGAACCCATCTTCATCGGGTCCTTCAACACAAGAACCCATCTTCATCGGGTCCTTCAACTCAAGAACCCATCTTCATCGGGTCCTTCAACACAAGAACCCATCTTCATCGGGTCCTTCAACACAAGAACCCATCTTCATCGGGTCCTTCAACACAAGAACCCATCTTCATCGGGTCCTTCAACACAAGAACCCATCTTCATCGGGTCCTTCAACACAAGAACCCATCTTCATCGGGTCCTTCAACACAAGAACCCATCTTCATCGGGTCCTTCAACACAAGAACCCATCTTCATGGGTCCTTCAACGCAAGATCCCATCTTCATCGGGTCCTTCAACACAAGAACCCATCTTCATCGGGTCCTTCAACACAAGAACCCATCTTCATCGGGTCCTTCAACACAAGAACCCATCTTCATGGGTCCTTCAACGCAAGATCCCATCTTCATCGGGTCCTTCAACACAAGAACCCATCTTCATCGGGTCCTTCAACTCAAGAACCCATCTTCATCGGGTCCTTCAACACAAGAACCCATCTTCATCGGGTCCTTCAACACAAGAACCCATCTTCATCGGGTCCTTCAACACAAGAACCCATCTTCATCGGGTCCTTCAACACAAGAACCCATCTTCATCGGGTCCTTCAACACAAGAACCCATCTTCATCGGGTCCTTCAACACAAGAACCCATCTTCATCGGGTCCTTCAACACAAGAACCCATCTTCATCGGGTCCTTCAACACAAGAACCCATCTTCATCGGGTCCTTCAACACAAGAACCCATCTTCATGGGTCCTTCAACGCAAGATCCCATCTTCATCGGGTCCTTCAACACAAGAACCCATCTTCATCGGGTCCTTCAACACAAGAACCCATCTTCATCGGGTCCTTCAACACAAGAACCCATCTTCATCGGGTCCTTCAACACAAGAACCCATCTTCATCGGGTCCTTCAACTCAAGAACCCATCTTCATCGGGTCCTTCAACACAAGAACCCATCTTCATCGGGTCCTTCAACACAAGAACCCATCTTCATCGGGTCCTTCAACACAAGAACCCATCTTCATCGGGTCCTTCAACACAAGAACCCATCTTCATCGGGTCCTTCAACACAAGAACCCATCTTCATCGGGTCCTTCAACACAAGAACCCATCTTCATCGGGTCCTTCAACACAAGAACCCATCTTCATCGGGTCCTTCAACACAAGAACCCATCTTCATCGGGTCCTTCAACTCAAGAACCCATCTTCATCGGGTCCTTCAACACAAGAACCCATCTTCATCGGGTCCTTCAACACAAGAACCCATCTTCATCGGGTCCTTCAACACAAGAACCCATCTTCATCGGGTCCTTCAACACAAGAACCCATCTTCATCGGGTCCTTCAACACAAGAACCCATCTTCATCGGGTCCTTCAACACAAGAACCCATCTTCATCGGGTCCTTCAACACAAGAACCCATCTTCATCGGGTCCTTCAACACAAGAACCCATCTTCATCGGGTCCTTCAACACAAGAACCCATCTTCATCGGGTCCTTCAACACAAGAACCCATCTTCATCGGGTCCTTCAACACAAGAACCCATCTTCATCGGGTCCTTCAACACAAGAACCCATCTTCATCGGGTCCTTCAACACAAGAACCCATCTTCATCGGGTCCTTCAACACAAGAACCCATCTTCATCGGGTCCTTCAACACAAGAACCCATCTTCATCGGGTCCTTCAACACAAGAACCCATCTTCATGGGTCCTTCAACACAAGAACCCATCTTCATCGGGTCCTTCAACACAAGAACCCATCTTCATCGGGTCCTTCAACACAAGAACCCATCTTCATCGGGTCCTTCAACTCAAGAACCCATCTTCATCGGGTCCTTCAACACAAGAACCCATCTTCATCGGGTCCTTCAACACAAGAACCCATCTTCATCGGGTCCTTCAACACAAGAACCCATCTTCATCGGGTCCTTCAACACAAGAACCCATCTTCATCGGGTCCTTCAACACAAGAACCCATCTTCATCGGGTCCTTCAACACAAGAACCCATCTTCATCGGGTCCTTCAACTCAAGAACCCATCTTCATCGGGTCCTTCAACACAAGAACCCATCTTCATCGGGTCCTTCAACACAAGAACCCATCTTCATCGGGTCCTTCAACACAAGAACCCATCTTCATCGGGTCCTTCAACACAAGAACCCATCTTCATCGGGTCCTTCAACACAAGAACCCATCTTCATCGGGTCCTTCAACACAAGAACCCATCTTCATCGGGTCCTTCAACACAAGAACCCATCTTCATCGGGTCCTTCAACACAAGAACCCATCTTCATCGGGTCCTTCAACACAAGAACCCATCTTCATCGGGTCCTTCAACACAAGAACCCATCTTCATCGGGTCCTTCAACACAAGAACCCATCTTCATCGGGTCCTTCAACACAAGAACCCATCTTCATCGGGTCCTTCAACACAAGAACCCATCTTCATCGGGTCCTTCAACTCAAGAACCCATCTTCATCGGGTCCTTCAACACAAGAACCCATCTTCATCGGGTCCTTCAACACAAGAACCCATCTTCATGGGTCCTTCAACGCAAGATCCCATCTTCATCGGGTCCTTCAACACAAGAACCCATCTTCATCGGGTCCTTCAACACAAGAACCCATCTTCATCGGGTCCTTCAACACAAGAACCCATCTTCATCGGGTCCTTCAACTCAAGAACCCATCTTCATCGGGTCCTTCAACACAAGAACCCATCTTCATCGGGTCCTTCAACACAAGAACCCATCTTCATCGGGTCCTTCAACACAAGAACCCATCTTCATCGGGTCCTTCAACACAAGAACCCATCTTCATCGGGTCCTTCAACACAAGAACCCATCTTCATCGGGTCCTTCAACACAAGAACCCATCTTCATCGGGTCCTTCAACACAAGAACCCATCTTCATGGGTCCTTCAACGCAAGATCCCATCTTCATCGGGTCCTTCAACTCAAGAACCCATCTTCATCGGGTCCTTCAACACAAGAACCCATCTTCATCGGGTCCTTCAACACAAGAACCCATCTTCATCGGGTCCTTCAACACAAGAACCCATCTTCATCGGGTCCTTCAACACAAGAACCCATCTTCATCGGGTCCTTCAACACAAGAACCCATCTTCATCGGGTCCTTCAACTCAAGAACCCATCTTCATCGGGTCCTTCAACTCAAGAACCCATCTTCATCGGGTCCTTCAACTCAAGAACCCATCTTCATCGGGTCCTTCAACTCAAGAACCCATCTTCATCGGGTCCTTCAACTCAAGAACCCATCTTCATCGGGTCCTTCAACTCAAGAACCCATCTTCATCGGGTCCTTCAACACAAGAACCCATCTTCATCGGGTCCTTCAACACAAGAACCCATCTTCATCGGGTCCTTCAACACAAGAACCCATCTTCATCGGGTCCTTCAACACAAGAACCCATCTTCATCGGGTCCTTCAACTCAAGAACCCATCTTCATCGGGTCCTTCAACACAAGAACCCATCTTCATCGGGTCATTCAACGCAAGATCCCATCTTCATGGGTCCTTCAACGCAAGAACCCATCTTCATGGGTCCTTCAACGCAAGATCCCATCTTCATCGGGTCCTTCAACACAAGAACCCATCTTCATCGGGTCCTTCAACTCAAGAACCCATCTTCATCGGGTCCTTCAACACAAGAACCCATCTTCATCGGGTCACAGACAAAACAATAGGCTGCTCCTTCAGTGTCTCGTACCATACACTCGCATCAACACATGAACCATCGTTACGTGGCTTGGGAGAAAAAAAAAAACACAACACGAGGGAGGGAGGGAGGCAGAGCAACGTTGCAACTCCAGCGGTGCTTATGCTAAAACCTCTCTCGCGGCCCTGGCTATGGTGACACCTACAACCACCATGCATAACGCTGCACCGTGAAGAGTGCTGCATAGAACGGTACTTGAAGGAGGGCCCGTCTACCCTCACAGCTCGGCGCAAGAATACGGCACGTCGCTCCTCTGATCTACCACGTTGATGGGAGACCGCATGCAGTAGGTCTAATGACGCCTCCACGAACCTGACACGTCCAATGCATGTGCAAACACTTTGATCTATGGAGTCTCCATTAACCCGTCCATATATCATATATATATATATATATATATATGTCTCCAGTTCTCCCAGGGGGTGATATGTTCTGTGTGTATTTTCCCCAAAACTACTGAGTTACAGACTATTTCTGATAAACCCATTTGAAGTATAGTCAGAAAGGATGCGAACTGCGGGTAACAACAGCCCTGTTGAACCCGTTAGAAGTAGAGAGCCATAAGGGATGCGAACTGCTCGTAAACATACCAAAAAAAAAAGAAAGAAAATCTGACAGGGAGTCGAACCCAGACGATCGTCCATACTCCCATAAACCTCGAAGGCTCCCCACCTCAACCACCACCACCACGCCTCCAGCACCAACCTCAAGCCATCATGACGGGTTGTGACTGGCCAGTGTAGCTCATCGTTACAACTTCAACACAACAACCCTGAGGTTATAACACCACGATGAACGCACAAACCAACCACACCATCGGATAACCACATGAGATCTATGTTTACCCCACCATTACCTCGACGATGACCGTCATACTATCTATTAACCATCAGACTATCTATTATCTTATCTATTGTGTGTAGTATACTCAACCATCTACACAGGGGAATACACCATACCATTATACACCACAGTCGAACATATGGTATACGAAGCATGGCGACAGTGTGTGTGTGTGTGTGTGTGTGTGTGTCGTGAAGGTGGTGGTGGCGGCGGCCACTTGATAAAACCCACTAAGTCATCCCGGAAGTTGAGGTGTGAGGGTGGGTGGGTAGGACGCCCACTTCCGCGTCCTTGACCTCATAACCTTGAACCCTCCAAATTAAGGGAGGGCCAGTAATGTACATACATGCACAAATGCCCAACATGAAAATGTATATACTGAGAGAGAGAGAGAGAGAGAGAGAGAGAGAGAGAGAGAGAGAGAGAGAGAGAGAGAGAGAGAGAGAGATCGCAAGACAAACAGGCAAAAATACAAATACAAAAACGGCTCAACAGAACAGACACGCGCACAGACAAATACACAACAGACAGACAGTATCTTTTTAAACACGACAGACAATACAGCGTGTCAAAGTTGATTCTGGCGATGTCTGGCGTTGTGGGTACAAAGCAGTGGCAATGGAGGACGGATAGGGTGGTGAGTGGGGTGTACCGTACGCCTGTCTGATGGATACACACACACACACACACACACACACACACACACACACACACCTCGACCTCACAACACTCGGCTCCACCAGAAGAACAGGACGCACACAGCGCCTTACAACGTAGATGATCAACGGCACGAGTGGACTTAAGGAGGGGAAAATATAAAAAGGAAAACGGGGTCTTACTCCTCTCCATCCCCTCACCCCGTTTTCCCTTATCGCCTGATCTCTCTCTCTCTCTCTCTCTCTCTCTCTCTCTCTCTCTCTCTCTCTCTCTCTCTCACCACACGTCTGCGCACAACACCTTCTGCCTGCACGGGTCGTGCCGCCCGGACCAGCACAGTCCTCCCTCAGGCTTGACCCAAGGGTAGGTAGAGCACCGCCCTTACCAAGGCTTAACCCGCTACCACAGATAGACATCCCACATCTACCGTCACTCGACACCCCTACGTGTAAATGGTATTCAGTTCGCTACACTCGTGTGGGAGAACTTTCCACGGCAATTTCCCAGGACTATGACCTGTAAAAGACGCATATATATATATATATATATATATATATATATATATATATATATATATATATATATATATATATACATATATCATGAGCTACTGTGATGTATAGCTATCATGTCGATCTTGTAAAAATTCACGACAGATCAGGATATAAATCATCTTTACACAAAAGATACGATGGCAAAAACGATACAAAGGAAGATGAAAGGCCACATCACGATGGAAACCTGAGATATATATATATATCACAGAGGCAACTCTGGTGCCATCATCCAGTATCATTGTCTTCGTAAATCAGGAGGCAGGTGCACTGAAGCGCGGTGAAACTGCACTGTTCATCCCTTTACAGTGACTTTCCTCCCATTACCGAACACTTTCTCCTCTGTTCCAGAACCGCTCCTGCCAGTTCCAGGCATTCTTGCCTCTGAGAGAGAGAGAGAGAGAGAGAGAGAGAGAGAGAGAGAGAGAGAGAGAGAGAGAGAGAGAGAGAGAGAGAGAGAGAGAGAGAGAGAATCTTAATCGAAAGTATCTTTTTTTTCTTTCATATTTTTCTGCGCGCAGCCTTTCCTCCCAATTCTATACCTTTCCCCTTGCCTCCTAAATGGACGTCGTATCACCGACCTGCCTCTCACCTATCTTTCCCCCGACCTGCCTCTCACCTGACCTACCTCTCCCCGACCTGCCTCTCACCTGACCTACCTCTCCCCCGACCTACCTCTCACCTGACCTACCTCTCCTCCGACCTGCCTCTCACCTGACCTACCTCTCCCCGACCTGCCTCTCACCTTACCTACCTCTCTCCCGACGCGCCTCTCACCTGACCTACCTCTCCCCCGACCTACCTCTCATCTAACATACCTCTCCCCCGACCTGCCTCTCACACGTGTCACCTCCACTACTTACTATGGTTCCCCACACCTTCCTTTAATATACTACAGTACCTTACCAATACAGATAAGGAATGAGGGACGCTACTGTTGTCCTCCAGCAGATAACCTGGTCACAGACCATCAGGTCTTGTGTTATCTGTCCTTCCCATGTACTGTCCTCCAGCAGATAACCTGGTCATAGACCATCAGGTCTTGTGTTATCTGTCCTTCCCATGTACTGTCCTCCAGCAGATAACCTGGTCATAGACCATCAGGTCTTGTGTTATCTGTCCTTCCCATGTACTGTCCTCCAGCAGATAACCTGGTCATAGACCATCAGGTCTTGTGTTATCTGTCCTTCCCATGTACTGTCCTCCAGCAGATAACCTGGTCATAGACCATCAGGTCTTGTGTTATCTGTCCTTCCCATGTACTGTCCTCCAGCAGATAACCTGGTCATAGACCATCAGGTCTTGTGTTATCTGTCCTTCCCATGTAGAAATCTAAAATCTTCCTTCCGGCGAGCTGTTCCAGGACACTTCTGACCTCGCAGGAACACGTCCACCTTTAAAAAGGAATTTCCAAGAGCCACTCAGACCCCCTCCCCCAGGGTTCAGGACCTGGGGGATGACTAGATGGAAGAAAAGGAATCCCGGCACCAGACAGCTGGTTCAGCAGGATTCCGGGTGACTATATACACGACTACCTATGACAAGGCTTATGGAACGATGGCGGGGCCAGAGCACGAGAGAGGGAGGGAGGGAGAGAGAGAGAGAGAGAGAGAGAGAGAGAGAGAGAGAGAGAGAGAGAGAGAGAGAGACGGCCCTCGCCAGACACACTGTGCGACAACCACAACAGGTGGTGGTGTGCCCCCCCCCCCCCCCAGACAGCACCATCTGATCGGCAGCAGCGGCGTCGAACCCCTTCCATCTGCCCAGCCCAGCCCAGACCAGACCAGGCCACGCCCACCCTCACACGGTCTCTGGAAAGTTAAGAAGTCTTAACACGGCGGCCTCGCCTGGTAAGCCAGGCCCGGACAGATGGGAGGAAAAACGGGGATGACCGGGACGCCCCGCGAGGCCGTAGGATCAAGGAGGATGGAAGGAAGGCGGGGGAGGAGGCGGGGGAAACGAGAGGGACGGGAGGCGAGAGGATGGCGGGGGATACAGAGGCTGGAATGGAATGAGACACCAGGGTTACGAGGGAATGGGATGGAAGGTGATGGGCAGGAAAGAGCAGGAGAGACCAGGATGTCTTAAGAGATGGAGGAAATTGATGCAGGAGGAACTGACGGAACAGGAGGAAGATGGGATGGAAGAAGAACAATAAGACCTCAGGGTCGGATCAGAGGTGAGGAGGTAGTGAGAGGCCAGCTGGACCAGATCCTGTAGCTCCGTCCATGACACACTCCCTACCATAACACCAACCCTGCCTAAGGTAATCTACTGGCTGTGGCGAAGGGATAACTCGTGCACTCAGCACGCACGCCTCATTAGGGATAACTCGTGCACTCAGCACACACGCCTCATTACCTTCCCAAGGGGGAGTGGTGGAGGAGGACCTGCCTCATCACCTCCCGCCATCCAACGGAAGCAACAAGATCACTGACATAGACAAGCATAACCAACAACACACACACACAACACTACACTGCACTACACCACACCACACCACACCACACTACACTACACTACACAACACTACACCACACTACACTACACCGTCAGGCATCAGAGTGGTATACACTACACATCCCGGCGTAGCCCTCCCACCCCCCTGCCTGCTTCAGGTGCCGCCGCTCCTGCCGTAGGGCTTCGCAACACGGTCTCGTCAGCGGGTTACATGACACCTGAAGGTGTCGGCAACACCAACAGATGCTGTCAACAGAAGCAGCACCACCACCACCAGCAACAGCATGGGGCACCCATGGAGAAGCCCTCTGCTCCCACAATCCAACATGCACTTATACACTCATGAGAACTCATGACGGGTCACTCAATCACTGTAAGTCAGTAGAAAAACAGAAGACAAAAACAGGCTAATAATACTCAGCGAATCAATAAAAGAATCAGGACTTGCGCATCATTTCTTCACGCCCCACTCCAGTCACAAAATCACCTCCTCTCAATAAAATCTTACTCCTCTGTCAGTAAAAGTGACTAAAAACGTAATCTCAAGCACACACCATTACCTTTTTTAAAATGAGCCACGAAACGAAAAGCACAAATCTTTTCTCCCACCCCATCGCAAAGTCGCACTAAAAGCTTACCCGAACATGACAAAAACAGTATCCTTATCTCTCTTCACTGTTATCACCACGATATGATAACAGTACGGGAATATAACCGAGCCACATTACCAGCAACACAGGACAGACCAACGCGAACTAAACATTATCAGAGAGGAGGGTGTAGAAAACCCCAGTTCCAACCGACCAACCGACCAGCCTCAATTCTTAAGCACCCCATCTCCTTATAACTTTCAAGTCTACTCCCCGCGGATGGCATGGGGTGACCCAACTGAACACAAGGATATAACCGGAAACAATACACTTAGCAGCCAGGTGTTGCTAAAGTGGGCAAAACAAAAAAAAAACACAGACCTTTTACGCTTCCCGTTTAGAATATAAGTGCTCATAGTAAGCAACTACAAACCTGTGCACTAAAAGTGGTGTATATATATATATATATATATATATATATATATATATATATATATATATATATACTCGTTCACTATACCACTTACAAAAATGGAAGTGTAAGTGATGACATTCCCACATATACAGGAGTAAAAGAGTTTAACGTCAATGCCATATTACGTCAGCTGCCACTGCGATACCCTTGGAAACCTATCCCCCCAAAAAATCCCACTGGGAGAGAGAGAGAGAGGAAAAGTGAAGCAGAATAAACACATGCTATGAAGCATTACAGACCTGGTGGTCTACGAGGACAGTACATGGGAAGGACAGATAACACAAGACCTGATGGTCTACGAGGACAGTACATGGGAAGGAGAGATAACACAAGACCTGATGGTCTATGACCGGGTTATCTGCTGGAGGACAGTACATGGGAAGGACATAACACAAGACCTGATGGTCTATGACCAGGTCATCTCCTGGACGACACAGTACATAGGAAGGACAGATAACACAAGACCTGATGGTCTATGACCGGGTTATCTGCTGGAGGACAGTACATGGGAAGGACAGATAACACAAGACCTGATGGTCTATGACCAGGTCATCTCCTGGACGACACAGTACATAAGAAGGACAGATAACACAAGACCTGATGGTCTATGACCAGGTTATCTGCTGGTGGACAGTACATGGGAAGGACAGATAACACAAGACCTGATGGTCTATGACCAGGTTATCTACAGGAGAACAGCGAGAAATAAAACGGGAGAGACTAGCGCTGGATGGCTGGCGAGGAAGGCTGGGGAAAGACACGCACATACGGAGCAAGAAAGAAGGAAGGAAGGAAGGAAGGATGGAAGGCACGCAAGCGGAGGCAGGCAGGGAGCCAAGCACCAGATACGCAAGCACGTATCGGTACGAGGCCAACACCATCAGCAAGACAAGAGCGGGGCAGCAGCAGCGGCAGCAGCAGCGGCGGCGGCGGAGGAGGAGGAGGAAGAGGGCGGGAGGGAGGACTGCTGACGGCCAGTCTGGTCCCGGGCAAGGCTGGGTCAGTGACTGGACTCCGCGGCTGCCAAGGTCATGCATTAAAAACCCGATATTCAGCAGCAGCAGGAGTCATAAAGCAAGGTGGGCGGCCCCACTCCTCGGAGAGAGAGAGAGAGAGAGAGAGAGAGAGAGAGAGAGAGAGAGAGAGAGAGAGAGAGAGAGGCGGCTCCAATCCCTCCCTCCCTCCCTACCGCAACCACTCTCGCTCGCTCCTTCCTCCTCCTCCTGCTACTGCTGTAGGAGGAGCAGCCTCTCCCCCCTCCTGAACCAATCCTTAACCCCCCATCCCCTTCCCACCCTACGATACACGTCTCGTTAAGCCACTGCCAAGGGTAGTTAAGCCACTGCCAGGGGTAGACCTGTCGTTAACTGTACTCCAGATCTGGGCAAATCCACCCGCTTCTAAACGCATCGTTAACCACAACTGTTCTGATCGTCCAGTTATTTATTCTCACTGGTTCGGTCAGCCACCCTCCTCGTTAAGCACTCCCGTTCTAGACGCGACGTTAGCCATCCCAGTTTTGAAAGTGTCGTTAAAACATTCTCCAGCTGTTAACGACGCTCCAAACGTGTAGTTAGCCACCTGCAATTCTAAGCACCTCGTCGGCTCCTTCAGTCTCAAACACCTCGTTAACCACCCTCCCTTTTTCAACACGTTAACCACTCCCATTCTTATCACCTCGTTAACCACCGTTGAAAACAACCTCCCGCCTCGAAATTAACGCCGCCAAACTACCCATTACACATCAAACTATTCACTTTGCTCGTGCGAACACTGAGATGAATAATATTCATCGTGAATCATAATAATCACAAGAATCGAAGACCCGTCATCATGATGTCATCAAACACTTACGTCATCATGATGTCACCAAACACTTACGTCATCATGATGTTATCCAACACTTAAGTCATCATTATCACCAGAGTTCAAGGTTCCTCGTGGTATTCAAAGGGGTTTCAGTCATCATATTGGTGGCGGTGGTATACAAAGATTTACGTCATTACTAACAATCGTAGTCGTATTCAGAGCCTCAAAATATCATCATTACAGTATTCAGCAACACACACACACACACACACACCGGGCTCCAGGTGGCACACACACACACACACTGCTTATCCATCATTAGCTACTCTGGCATCACACTGTACACATCGGGAAGGCCTCAGCCTCCCTCCCCACACCCGCCACACACACGCTCCTCCTCCCAGGGCCCACACCAGCCACAGTGGTTGTTGCTCCAAATTAGGAAACTCCCTAGAAAAACAGTCCAGCAGTGCCGACCAACGCCGCCGCTACCACTCGCCCGCCCGTCCGCACACCACAGGTACACACACACACACACACACACACACACACAATCCTCCCGTCGCTTGCTGCAGTGGGTGAGCATCCTCACCACGGCTCTTCCTCACACCGTCCACATGCCACTCACTCCCACCCTCCTCCCAACCTCCCTCCCTCCCCATCTACTACAACGTTGTCCCACACCTGCAAAATCTATTACGACACCAGCATTCCGCATGCGTTCCATCTGCGCTCAAACGCTACTCACACAAAACCCTCTATCTCCATTTTCCATTCCACTCACGCATTGACAAGTAGCTTTCTTGTATTCTCACACTCTCCCACCTCATCTACCTCCACGCCTGCATACCTGCACCTCATCAACTAACATACCCACGATCTACCACCTCATCAACTAACATACCCACGATCTACCACCTCATCTACCTACATATCGCTACCCCTCCACCTCATCTATACACGTTCTCAATTCCTTCCCAACTTCTCCTCCCTCCTTTGTTTATATCCTTCCAACTTCACGGCCCCCTACTTCGCCACACTACTCACTCTCCAGCTCATATTCGCCGACCCTCCCTCCCCTCCTCCTGCATCAACCGTACTCTCACAACCTCCCCTGACTCAACGCACATCAACAAAAAACCCCCTGGGTCCTCCATTCCCGCCTTCAAAAACTCCGGCGCGACCCACAGGGGAATGCAAGTGTGGTCTCGACGGCGCGAGGAGACAACCATCTGAGTAATGTGCGTTGATTGGATCATGTGTAGCGAGGCGAGCAAGATGCCACGCCATCAATATGGCCGACACCTGACTGACAGGTCGCGACGGGAGGAGGAAGGCAGCTCGTCATTGGCCCGGGACATAACACCACAACACAAGTGGCGGGCCAGCGATGCGACACTGCCTGACAGACCCAGTAGGTGAGGTTCCTTCAGGAAAAAGTTCGAACCTTCAGGAAAGAGTTCGAACCTTCAGAAACGAGTTCGAATCTTCAGAAAGGAGTTCGAAGTCGGTTCTCTTGAGTCGCACTTCCCTCTGATATCGTCATCTTATGATGAGAGCCCACCAGGCGACACAGCCTTCCAGGACGCCCCTCTCTCTAACCAGCCATCAAGACCTGACAACACCCTAGTGGAGTCACCACTAAATAAATAACTCTTTTACGCACGTTCAGCCTCATTTCTGACCCACTCGCAACCCTCCCTGTGTCCCAAGCCAGGTCCCAGTCCGCCTCCAGGTGGTTCAATCCTCAAAAACACGTCTCGGTGTCATTCTGCAAGTAACACGTCAACACCATCACCATGTCATTCTAGCAACGTCTGTACACTCCTCGTCGTCTCATGACACACTTGCTCCCTTACACATGATCAAAAAAACATCACCAACACATTCTATTTTCTTCCCTCACCTTACCTATGCCTCCCCGGTCTAGCCTCCATCTTCTCCCGTTGACGAAGGTCACAAGAAAACAGCATCCTACACCACCTTTGAACAGGCGTCCTACAACACCCTTCAAAAAAAAGCAATCAATTCAGGGGCCTCTCTTACTCTCTACAACCAACATCTGCACCTCAATCGAAGGTTCCGAATGAGGAAGCCACTGCATCTCCTCCCCCATTCCCACCACTGTCACCTCATGTCTCCAGAGATCCCTCGTCCCATAGGCTGCAGTAAAACCCATTAAGAAGGAACTCCGTTCAGATCTCTATAAGAACAGCCACATCCCCAACCAGTCAACCTCATCCATAATCAAGAGAGATCATATCAATCTTCACCAGTCTAGTCGTGTAAGGTCCTGTCTAAGCAACACCTCTGTTCTTGATTACTTCCAAATTCTCAACGTACTTTCAGCACTCTGCTCCACTCACTTCACCAAACACGTAAACAATCATTATTATCAATTACCTGTCATCATTATCATTACTACGTTACACACAAAAAAATTAAGTAAATACTTATACAAAAATAAAACAATACACTCAAATTGACGCACACAAACATGAACATGATTAAAAGTTCATGTACCTAATCGAGTGGAAGCTATTAACACATATCAGTTCTTTAAAATGAGCGAACTACAGTGCAAACGACCACAGATCCGGGGAATCTATGTCACACAAAATGATCAGAAAAGATACAAAAACAATCATTTCTTCCACAGCCACGTACGTAGGTGTTGAGGAACGAAGCGAGCTCTGGGAAGATACAATGGAAGATGACATGCCTGGTAAACACTGGGTAAGTCTCAAGATTTACAGTACTCGTCTCTGTGGCTCCAGATGCGTAAAGGAGACCAGCTTCTGTCGGGATGCTGAAGCGGCGTCCATCTACGACCACCTGCGTGGAAAGGGACACACGGCTGTACGGCGAACACTGGCTGAGAGAACTGGGGTCTTAATATCCAAGTGTGTGGACGGGTACATGTACGCGTACGCCCTCCCTCAGGTGTGGTAGTCTCACCGTACCTCAATCCGACGGAGGCAAATTAAAACTACGACCAATATGGAAGTAGAGAGGCGTGTGTGTGTGTGTGTGTGTGTGTGTGTGTGTGTGTGTGAGGGAAGCAAATGGGCCTCGCAAGTGCGTACAGTCGCGAACGCGAAGTCCTACAACAACAACAACAACGCCTTAAACGAAGCAGCACCGACCGACCCCCTCTGCCTCGTCGAGCGGAGAGAGAGAGAGAGAGAGAGAGAGAGAGAGAGAGAGAGAGAGAGAGAGAGAGAGAGAGAGAGAGAGAGAGATTAGGGGACCCTGTTCAGCCTCGACCTGGGCCACGACGGGGGGGGGGTCAGCCAGTCTCCACCTGGGTCATGACGGGCTTCCGAAACCTCGGGTGCGTTACAGGATCACGTCTGTTGTGCTCCTGCTCGACTGTACCACACAGACACTACTACCATCGACAATATCACCACCAGCCAACCAGAAACTTGCCATCCTTACCAAGCACACTTGGCCGGCCGCCATGCAACTATAATTAGGCGGGGTTTCTGACAATGACACCAGGAGGAGGAGGAGGAGGCGTCAGATGAGAGCAGGAGGAGGAGTCAGAGGAGAGCAGGAGGAGGAGGAGGCGCGCGAACGTAGGATTCTATAGAGCATGATCCTTCAGGTAGGACTCCCCCCCCCCCCTCCATCCCCCACCACAACCTGCATCCCTCCCGCCTCCCTCTACCCACTACAAAGTGTTCCAGGATCCCCCAGCCCGTCGTCCTCACCCCCCGCCCCGCCCGCCCCGCCAGCTGAGCTGTGCAGGGGTCCCGGTCACCCTGATGCCACACGCCGCCCTCCCCTGCCTGACGCATGCATGATAATCACTCACCCCACTTACACGCTCCCTGGTCGTCTCCCCATCCCCCTCCCCTCTCCACCCCCGTGACTCATGACTTCCCCTCATTTCCTCATCACCCGGACCACCCCCCCAAGGCCGTCTTTTTACGACACAGCCCCCCTGCCCACATCCAACATCTAACCCACCCATCTCCAATCACCCACCGCCCCTAAACACCCTAAACAATCCCTTCCTTGCCACCAGTCATGCATCCCCCAGGCCCACTTCTACCCCTTCCTTCATCAGCCAGGCCTCCCTCCCTTGCCACCCTAGCTCCCCAACATCCTCCCCTTAACCACCTACAACACTAAGCTTCGCGCCACTCACGACCCACTCCAACTCCCACACCATCCATCTCCAACACTTCTCCTCAAATCGAGGCTCCCCCCCCCCCAACAAACACACCCTCCCGAGAACCTAGGACTCCCTCAAACTGCTCTCCAACATTTTTTGTCTTCTCCCACACTTGACACCATTTCATTACCACCGTTTCACAACCCCAGGCTCCACCACAACCCATCATCTCCCAACCAAGCGGATACACCAATACGCCCATCCCCATCAACCCCCAACACCCTCAAAGCCAACAATCCAGGCCCTATAGCATTCAATCCCACCCAAGACCCGACCCAGTACATACAGTACCATCTTATCTGTCCCTCACCATCTTGGCCGCCTGCATCTCTCCCCAAGTAGGGTGTGCGCCCTCTCCCACTACTCACCCCAGTGCTGTACTCCCTACAACCCTCCTCATCCAATCACCCAACCAAAGGCCCCCAACTCCCTAATTAAGGCTCCCTGCAACACTATACATCTCTCCCTCCCAACCAACCCACATCTACATCTACTTCTTGATAATAATCTACCTCCTCCAAAGCTCAGAACCCCAATCCAGCACGGGGACCCATGCCCCCCCTCCACACACTTCCCTCCCACACACCCCAGCCAGCTCAGCACCGGGGCACACCACCACCCATCCACATCATCATCACAGCTACCTCTACCTTGGAGGTAAAAAAAAGAAAAAAAAAATCACTGGCAACTGACTCTAATCCACTTGGCAACTGTGGGCCCGACCAGACCAGTCGCAGCTGTGGGTACCACAGCTGGGGAGGAACCCCAAACAGTGGCGGTGTTGGAGCTGTAGCTGTTGGTGGTGGTGGAGGAGATGCCAGATTCACGACTGCTGGCGTGGTGGCAGCCTCAATGAAAGTGTATGACGGCAGCACAGGTGATCCAGCTGGTGCCGGCGAGAACCCTGGGATACAGTAAACAGTGACACATTGTTTGGATGGTGATGACGCGTGTGGCGAGCGGGTGGCGGCGATGGCGACTGACCCCCCAGTGGTTTGTGACGCTATTGACCCCCTCCCCAGTGGTTGTGACGCTATTGACCCCAGTGGTTGTGACGCTACTGACCCCCTCCCCAGTGGTTGGGACGCTATTGACCCAAGTGGTTGTGACGCCAAGCCCCAGTGGTTGTGACGCTATTGACCCCAGTGGTTGGGACGCTATTGACCCAAGTGGTTGTGACGCCAAGCCCCAGTGGTTGTGACGCTATTGACCCCAGTGGTTGTGACGCTACTGACCCCAGTGGTTGTGACGCTATTGACCCCAGTGGTTGTGACGCTAATGACCCCAATGGTTGTAACGCCAAGCCCCCAGTGGTTGTGACGCTATTGACCCCAGTGGTTGGGACGCTATTGACCCCAGTGGTTGTGACGCCAAGCCCCAGTGGTTGTGACGCTATTGACCCCAGTGGTTGTGACGCTACTGACCCCAGTGGTTGTGACGCTATTGACCCCAGTGGTTGTGACGCTAATGACCCCAATGGTTGTAACGCCAAGCCCCAGTGGTTGTGAAGTCTGGTCTGGTGTACGTTGGGAGAGACTCGTCCAACACTGGTCGTTGGGGATAGGTCTGGTGCTGGAGATGGTGGTGATTAAGACTATGTGATGATGATGACGGAACAGGACGATACACAGTTACTGCTCTGACAGATCTCGTGTTGCGAGATGGTAACCCCCCCCTTCCCCCCAACATCCCCCCTCAAAAAGAAGTTATCGTAATGATTGGTGTCTGGGGGTGGGGGGGTAGTGGAGGGAGGTGGCTTCTGTTGGGGGTGGAGAGGACTGTGGTTAACTGTGGTAGCGGTGGTGGTAGACTGTGTGAACGGGTTCACGAGTGTGGTGAGTATGCATGGAGGTGGTGAGTGATGATGATGATGATGATGATGATGATGATGATGATGATGTTGTTGTTGTTGTTGTTGTTGTTGGGTGGAGTTTTGGCTCTGACCAGACGAATGGCATCAGCTACACACGACAGGTACCAGAGGCAGACGCACCGACATGCAGGGGTGTATGGGGCGACAGAGTCAACCGGGTGTTGGAGGGATGCACCAGTGTCTTGAAGGAGGGTGAGGTGGTTGACGGTGGGAAGTCCCCCGATGTTGGCGAGGCAATCCCCCTCTGAAGGAGACGACTGCGCCTCGTCCTGAGTGATGGTGAGGGAGGAGGGGGAAAAAAAACAACTTCGCTGTGAGGGAGATGATGAGATGAGATGAGAGAGAGAGAGAGAGCGAGTGGATCTTCCGACACCCGTCGCCCACGATGCTAACGACAGCAGGCAACGCAACAGTTACGTCCCCGGGAACGTTACGACGCATCTGCCGCGAAGCTGTTTACCGGCACTGCGTTCGAACCTCGTGGCCCCGTTACCGTTACGCATCTTTAACGGGAAGAAGAAGAAAAACAGGAGGCACTGTGTCGTCTTCATGGGTGCCGGATGGACCACCGTCAAACGACGCCAACTCGAACACCAGACACGGCAGTCACAAGAGATGATCTCGCAGACTTGACGAGGGTTTTTATTTGGTGCCACTGTAGACACAGCCTTGAGGTGCAAAGATGAGGGAGGGGGAGGGGTGGAGGGGTTCATTAATGGCGTCCGTTGTTCCTTAATGAGACCACAAGACGGGATGACACTGCCGACGTGAAGATCCCAATCAGGGCGTCGCAGGACAGCCCTAGGGGCAGATGGTAATGAATGATGCTGACGGTCGGGCCAATTAGGAACATAAAGAGGTAATAATGGCGTTTGGCGGTGACATTAAATCATGCAAAAACTCAACGGGTAACTATATATATTAAGGGTGTTCAAAGTTCCAGTGATGTGGGTGGCGAACATGCAGCATTGCAGAGAAATGGTGTCCAGGGCAGGTCTACGGACGGATACAACCCTACAACATCCAGATATAACAACGGAGCAACACCTAACCACGGTCCCAGACCCAGCTGTGGGGAGTAGAAGACCTCCCAAACCATCGTAAGGTATACATAGGGTAAGGCAAGGTCCTAGACCCAGCTGTGGGGGTAGAATACCTCCAAAACTTTCGTAAGGTAAGGTAAGGTGCCAGACCCAGCTGTGGGGAGTAGAAGACCTCCCAAACCATCGTAAGGTATACATAGGGCAGGGCAAGGTCCTAGACCCAGCTGTGGAGGTAAAAGACCTCCAAAACTTTCGTAAGGTATACGTAAGGTAAGGTAAGGTGCCAGACCCAGCTATGGGGGTAGAAGACCTCAAAATCTTTCATAAGGTATACGTAAGGTAAAGTAAGGTGCCAGACCCAGCTGTGGAGGTAGAAGACCTCTAAAACTTTCGTAAGGTACGAAAGTACGCGAACACACCAAGCAACCAACGCAGGAGCCATTTCAGAAAGACCCGTTTTTAATCTTACATAATGAGTATCAAACAATGAAGTGCTCACTGACGTACAAGCAGACCAAACACCTTTATCATCCTATGCAAAAACGGTGGAAACCCTGACCCATTTTCTTAATATGTATTTACATATTCGGTGATCAGCGAAAGAGAAAACAGATGTCTGTGCGATGGACTTCCAGCCAGAGAGGTGATGAACTGCTGACTTGGTCTGTGCCGTGGGATGCCAAACAGCTGATAAACACCTGGCTGGCATGTCCCACCCATCCCCTCCTTAGAGCGGCCCCTCCTCCTTCCCTGGGGATGCTTTCGGCCGGGATGAAATAACACCTTGGGCCATGCAGGGGAAGAGCTACCCCAGCTAGCAAAGGAGGAGGAGGAATAGAAGAACAGGAGGAGGAGGAGGAGGAAGAACAGCAGGAGGAGGAGGAGGAGGAGGAGGAGGAAATGAAACACCATAACCAGCAGTAGGGAGGGTGTCATTATGGGATGCCGGGGACCTTGGGAGAGCGACAGGTTATATGCATTACGCCGACCCAAGGTCGCGCGCACTACCCTCCCACACACCCCCACCACCCATCATACCAGTGCCCCCAACTCCCACCCCCACCCTCTCCGCTGCTGCTGCTCCCCTCAACCCCCAACGACTCTACCCTACACCATGGTAAACCCCCCTTCCCCACAACCCCACGACGTCACGTGCGCTCATAACACTACAAGCTACAACCACAACACTGCAAACTAAGTCACAACACTGCAAACTAAAGTCACCACAACACATTAGTCACAGCGCTACAAAATACAATCACAACACTGCAAGAAAGTTATAGCTCTACAAACTACGAACACAACACTGCGAAATACAGCAATAACAACAAAATACAGTCACAACGCTGTAAAATACAGCAATAACAAAATACAGTCACAACACTGTAAAATACAGCAATAACAACAAAATAGTCACAACACTGTCAAATACAGCAATAAAAACAAAATACAGTCACAACACTGTAAAATACAGCAATAACAACAAAATACAGTCATAACACTGTAAAATACAGCAATAACAACAAAATACAGTCACAACACTGTCAAATACAGCAATAACAAACACAGTCACAACACTGTCAAATACACTCACCCCGGGACAGACTACAGCCAAGTGCCCACCCACTTCAACACCAGCTACAACAAGAGCAGTCGATAATGGCGATTTTCTTTCCCTTCCCCTGACCTTGTAAAACTCACGTCCATCATGATAAGGCCAGACATGTGCCTGACAGCTGTGTTATATGTCGCGCTCCGCTTGGCTGGAAACACGGACGTGTTCACCCTCCATCACCAGGAACTACTTGAGCACGACGGAGGCGGTGCCTTGCGCACGACGAGAGCGGTCCTTGAACACGACGGGGCGGTGCCTTGTGCACGACGGTGCGATCCCTAGAGCACGACGGTGCACACCGCTTGTACATGATACCGTAATGTCTGACCTGACCCATACGGGCTTAGGTCAAGGCGGCCACCCAGGCCATCACAGCCAACCTCTACAGCCTCAGAAGTACACGGAGATCAATAGTTGTGCGTGTGTGTGTGTGTGTGTGTGTGTGTGTGTGTGTGTGTGTGTGTGTGTGTCAGGACTGGTGAGAAGGTCAGTGGTTGAAACTACGTCCCTGCTTTACAAACAGAGAGAGAGAGAGAGAGAGAGACAGAGAGAGAGAGAGAGAGAGAGAGAGAGAGAGAGAGAGAGAGAGAGAGAGAGAGAGAGAGAGAGGGTGCCTCTACTGGCACCAAAAATATATAAAGTGCGAAGGAAGCAGCAACATGACTCTGGGTACAACGTACGGGGGCTTATGGTAACCAAAGGGGAAGAGTACGGTGTGTGTGTGTGTGTGTGTGTGTGTGTGTGTGTGTGTGTGTGTGTGTGTGTGTGTGTGTGTGTGTGCGGACGACAGTAGCCTGTGGCATGTAACAGACTCCCGTGGTTTTCGTCACCACCACCATCCACCACACCGCGATGAGGAACACCAGCAGAGGTGTGTGAATGCCACCGAACACTCCCAGCCGATCACCACACACACACACACACACACACACACACACCTTGCCGCCTGTAAACAACCATGCCTGCGACCCATACACCCTTTAAAAATCTTACCCTTGCAACACGCAGTAACACACACCATGCCTCCGTACTCCTCCACAAGCACTGAAACCAAAGAAAACAGAAGTCCGTGTTGACAAAACACGTTAACGAAACACCCACCAAACGTAACGGAAGCGAAAGAAAAAGAAAAAGAAAACAAAAAACGTTCATTTCGCTCGCTAAGTGTGGAGACTACGTCAACAATTACACGGGGGTTAACCAGGCCCCTGTGGACGGCAAGGGAGATAAAGATCCCAAACACACACACACACACGAGGTGATCTGGCATTAAACGCCTCTCAAACACCAAGCCCACACCCTACCTCCCTCCCCCCACGAGAGAATATCAAGGTCACACACACACACACACACCGGGTGAAAGTCCAGGCAAGGCCAGCGGGGGACTGAGGAGGGCCCGGGAGAGAGGTTAAGGTCAAGACCAACGCCAGATGACACCACCAGGAGGGAGGGAGGGTCAAGTTCATCCCCGTGAATGCCACGGTGAGGAGGAGGAGGAGGAGGTGGTGAGCATGGCGGCCGAGGCTGGCTGGCCAAGTTCAGCCAGATGACTGGCCATGCCAGTGTGAGGGACGAGATGACCAACACTTGTCAAGTTCAGACGTGACGAGTGCCAGGGTTAGGGGAGGGGGGGGACCCATGATGTAGTTATGGCTGTCAAGTTCAGACATAAGGATGAGAGCCAGACTTGGGACCACAAGTTTAGACATAAGGATGAGAGCCAGACTTGGGACCACAAGTTCAGACATAAGGATGAGAGCCAGACTTGGGACCACAAGTATGACAGCCAGACTTGGGACCACAAGTTCAGACATAAGGATGAGAGCCAGACTTGGGACCACAAGTTCAGAAATAAGGATGTGAGCCAGACTTGGGACCACAAGTATGAGAGCCAGACTTGGGACCACAAGTTCAGACATAAGGATGAGAGCCAGACTTGGGACCACAAGTTCAGACATAAGGATGAGAGCCAGACTTGGGACCAAGATATAGTTATGACTGTCAAGTTCAAGCATTAGGAGTGCAGAAGCTGGGACCAAGATGTACAGTCAAAAGCAAAATAACTGCAGGCACCAGTCAGAAAAAAATAATAGAATATCTGTAGATATCAATCAGAACCAGCCTACCTGCAGGCACCAGTCAAAACCAGACCACCTGCAGGTACCAGTCAAAACCAGACCACCTGCAGGTACCAGTCAAAACCAGACCACCTGCAGGTACCAGTCAAAACCAGACCACCTGCTGGTACCAGTCAAAAACCAGACCACCTGCAGGTACCACTCAAAAACCAGACCGCCTGTATGCATCAGTCAAAACCAGAATATCTGCACGTATCCATCAAAAACCAAACTACCTTCATCAAAACCAGTCATCTGCACGTACCTATCAAAACCACAACACCACCACCAGCACGGCACCAAGCAAAACCAGAACACCCGAGAGGATTTAGCGGTCAATACCCAACACACGTGACCTGGCCTGACCGCAGACGCTTACAATAACAACAGAATAGCAGCAGTGCCATGACTCGCCCCTCCCTCCTTCCCCCCAACCTCGTTCGTGCCGCCAGACAACCCTGGCCGGCTCAACAAGACGTCTTGACCCCTTCTGCGTCGCGTGACCCCCCACCCACCCACACACATACAGACGGTAACACAACTCTCGCTCGAACACCACGAACGACCCCGCCCACCACCTCCTCCTGCTTCCACAGCCAACACCACGAGACCAAAACGCCTTCAGAAAAGACAACTACCAACCTCGTTCCACAGACAACAACACGACCAATACGTTCCAAAAACATCACAACACGCTTAAACACAGACACAAGGTCATGAAACACGAACACACGTTCACAAATACGAAAATCACACTCACTCGTACCTTTCCAACAGCCCATCCATCACAGGTGCATCTTATGCTCTGGGGTAAATGTGCAATACAAGAATTATGACTGTGCCATTTAATAATAATAATAATAATAATAATAATAATAATAATAATAATAATAAACTATACAACTGCCCCTTCTACCACACCCGCACCTTCTAATAATTTACATTCCTCAAAAGGGCATACGGGTCTCTCCCTGATCAGTTATAAAGCACTTTCTACCTTACGTATACCTTACGATG
>NC_092296.1:2692500-2847500 GCF_036320965.1 Panulirus ornatus
CTCGCAACACACCCGAGGTATACGACGGCACAAATAGTTCCTATATATCCGCCTGAAGATATGTCACATCGAAGAAAGAGGTGTAGGCAAACGCGCACAAACACAACACGCACGTAGTATGGAAGAACGGTCCTTTCTCGCCAACACCAGGATGCATACGAGCGCCTCTCGCTTCACTACTACTGAGAGAGAGAGAGAGAGAGAGAGAGAGAGAGAGAGAGAGAGAGAGAGAGAGAGAGAGAGAGAGAGATTCAAACATTACGTTTCACGATCTCTCTACTCGTACATCTTCCCCAACCACACAGGTTGTTGATACGGTAAGAGTTATACGATACTTCACCATATATATATATATATATATATATATATATATATATATATATATATATATATATACCGTCCACAAAGTGAGAGTTCGCAGAACTTATACACAACATTGCGTACGTGTATCTTGCGTTTGTATTCTCCGAACCTCTGATACGTTTTTAAGATCGCCCGTTACAAATTGAAATCACACGGGCGGGCAATTCTTTCCCCTACCTGCCTTATCTAACGAGGTCAGGTCATCAAGGCAAGACGGGGCTTCATACGGCTGACAGCAGAGCGCCGGGCTCTCTTAACTAATTACCACCACTTTCTACTGAAATGGCTCTTGACAACCTCTTTCACTCTCAGCCTTAAATAATTCCAACCTTTTCTTCAGAGACTTTCATTTGAGAAACGTTCCTAACCTCCCACGAATATCCATCACGAAGAAAAAGAAATGTACAATTCCCATGCTGTTTTTATGGCCAATGAACATCGAGTTTAATGATGAGAATACGGGGGGGAAAAAATGCTAAATTCATCCTGCTATTCTATCAGGTACATGTTACCCGACTCGCCTCAGATTACAGTGTTGTTAATACCTGGTCATACAGATCACATACCCGCACAACACGCCAGCTAAAACCGTTCTCCGTGAACGGTGACACTTATCAACCAATCGGAGGGGGAATTAGCCCGCGAGTTATGGCACCAGCCAATCAAGGGGCTCACTCCAATCTCTGTCCACGCGGCGGGCAGCTTATCAACCAACCAGAGGGTGAGGCTCAATCCACGCGGCGGTGGATACGTAAAACAACCAATCACGGAGCTCAAACGGGCCTCTTTTCCCCAAGTACAGAATGGTGTACACCGAATGTACATGTCACATTCAGACACAAGAATCACTAATACCCAAGCAATCTCAGATCCCGCTAGGCACTTTGCTCCTGCGCGCGGCTGGAAGCGTACGTGGCGTAATTATCTTGAGGTAACTACTACCACCCCCTCCGACAATTGCTCGGGTCGAGTCCCACCTGCAGAGCTAGGATGCGTAAGGTCGGATCGACCGAGCTGTTGGAACACGCGGCTCGCATGCCCACGTAAACCGCCACAGCCCAGCGCCTTAGTTACTCTGTCCAGTGTACGTACATCCCACTGTGTTTCCGATAGCTGGAGGCAAAGTGTTCCAAATCAGTCCTGGGCCCCGGAAGTTTCAAGATATTTCCTCTCTCTCTCTCTGCATCTCGTGGCAACGGGAAATCATCATACTTGAGCGTTCGCCGTGAACCATGGCTTCTAGGATCTTCCAAGTGTAGATAATGATATACCAATGTCTCCGCTTCTGAGATGACGGCTCAAAGTATACATACCTCTCTACGAGAATTCCTTTCTTCCTTCCCTGTTCTACCTTGACCCTAGCGGACTGTTTTAATATGTAACCTGCACACCAGCCCGCTATATAAAATGTATCTCCATACACCATAAGGAAGAAATCGTTTGAGAACCGGTGAAAAAAAAAAAACTCTTACATGTTCGCTTCAGCATTCATCAAACGACACAGACAAGGGTGGCGAGTTTGCCTTCTCACATTACAATGGTTCTCCTACGGTGAATTTATGGGATCAACTCCAACAACAGGGGTGGGCAAGCTCCTCTAAGGGAATGACATGGCTTTCCCCGGGACTTCAATTCCCTCACTACTATGATACTACCTGAGCAAAGGTATTACAATGTAACCAGTATGTGCATGTATGAATGTACGATGTGTAATTCAGAGCTCTCGTGTTCAAATTCTCGTATAATACAAATATACAGTTTAGAGTTATTATATATATAACGTAACGAGGTTTAAAACATTTTGTATAACATTTTTCTTTTTAAAATGTTCTCTCCACGCTCATTCTGATGTAAGTTCTCATTCCCTACGGGTCTCCTCCAACACTGCTATGAATCTTAAGCATTAAAACTATCCTGGATGTTTCTAAACTTCCCACCGAATAAAAAAAAAAAAGTTTAAATCCCCAACAAACGAGGTTTACAACACCCGTAAAACTTTTTTGAAGTAAAAGAATCTTTAAAATCCCCCATATTTCGTGGCCTAAAAAAAATGAGTGAAGGAGAGATCTTTTCACAGAAGTTTATATGGCTGGTTACTAGCCACAGTGGTAGACAAAACACAAGCACTTCATAACCTCTTCCATGGCCTGAGCACACACACACACACACACACACACACACACACAGGGGCAGGGAAACGAGAAGTCATAAACCGTCAGCCAATAAACAGGCACCGGAGACTAACGGATGAACCATTCCATGGCGACATCTAACGGGATTACAGAATGGAGTCTATAGTTAGCTCTTGGGAAGGGAAGAAACAGCCTGTGACGTGCTCTGTAGTAACGGCAGAGCTAGTCTCTGGCAAACTCTACGGGCGTAACGAAAGTACATGGCGAGATCTATGGCAATCCAGGACAAGTGCTATCCTATCCTTACCTTGCGATGGCCTTCGAGCTCATTTTTCATCTCCTCGCGTACGACTTTGGTCGAGACGAATGCCATCCCAGGCACTGACGCTCAATCATACATCAAAGTACACTATACAAGGCAGGAACGAACCTCCCCCCCCCACCTCCTCCTTCTCCCCTCAATTCCTTACGCAGTTACGCATCACGAATCCTACAGCAGTAGAACACTTCCTTATCCAGGGAGGCGTCCCGAGTGGCGATACTAATTAATTGAAATCTCAATTCACGACGTCATCTTTGTTGTTGTTGATCTCATATGCATCCCAGCGGCTTGGTTGGTTATCAGACTTCAGGGGGAGTTAACATTCATGATGCTAACGACATACAGGCATCAACTTTTCAATACCACGATGTAGGGGGGGGGGAAATAATCCTGTACTATAACTCTCTTAACAGACCCAACAACGATCTTACTGAACGGGAAATGATGATTATCCAACGCTGTTTAACAACGAAGGCACGATAATACGATTTCGTACTATCATTTCCACAAAAGATATTAATGAACAGGAAATTATAACGGCGCACTGAAAAATCATAAGGACGGTGGTACTATCCTGGAGTATATGTATACCTGAGTATAATTATATGACACATGGGTCAGGTCAAAGACCGGGCAATCATACCCAAGGGTTATACTAACGTGACCATGGGGTTACCGCTCTCTCTAACACTGGCAGCAAAAAGAAAAAAAAAACGAAGATTGAATAATAAAAAACACAAATCCTCGTTAGTGGCGGCCTCACAATTTTCAACAAAAAAAAAATCACATGAAATATAACACTAAGTTCATATCCCCACCAATCACCAATAAAGTATTTCATATCAGCCAATATACCTCATAACAACGTCATTAACATCTGAGTACTCATCATCCTTCCGACCCGCCGACACGTATGGTACTCCTGACAAGACTGAATTTAAAAACTGTCTCATGACGGTGAGGAACAAACATTCCCCGTGGATGGCGGTGTGCGCCGACTCAGTCCCACACAGTAAGCAGGGGGTCTCCCTTGCCCCAGACACGACTAAAAACCCATGTCAGAAGGTACACCCCTCACACCTAAACCTATCGTCTTCAAAGTATCGACTCCTACGAGTTTGTGGAGGGACCCCCGAACCTTCTCATCTATTTCCGGAGCATCGCAAGTTACATAACAAAAACCCAACGGACGCGCGCCTCCACACACACACACACACACACGCCCCCCCACCAACGGCCTACCCGATTACCAAACTACTTACCCGTCCATACTAATTACCTCCTCTCCTTACCCCTAACACGGGCGCGTGTTCCAACAGGTAGTGCGATGATAGAGGTCCACTAGTCTCAGGGCCAGACATGCTGTGTGAGGGTATATGGCCTTCAAATTATCTTGGGACACCTGATGGTAGTTTTTTCTTCCAATTGTTGTTACAATTTAACGCTGACGGTCTTAATGACCCTGGCAGATATTGTTCAAGGCATTCGACCGCTGCTATGGCTTAACGCTAGTGGTCGATAAACCTTGAGCCTAATAACCAACCCACGTGAAGAGCAAAACAGAATAACCAACACACAATCATTATGTATATCTGCATGTAATGATTTCTGGCTGGGCAATCACTTGTTAGCTGAGAGCCATTAAGTCACACATCGAGTGTGAGGGTCAACACTCACTCACAAGGCGGCCCCAGTCAGACGTTGCTCCTCCAACGATGAGGTTATGAATGATCAACAATACTGGACAAGTGGGGTGTGGGAGGGGCTGGGATAGTACCCGAGTTCCCACTGCGATTACCCGGGTGTGTGTGTGTGTGTGTGTGTGTGTGTGTGTGAGGGGGCGGGCGTGTGGGCAGCCGGAGAAACACGACGAGCACGCACGGGGAGGGACCTCAGGCAAGCTGGGATTGGGAGGGGTAAGGAAAAGGGAAGAAGAACACCAAAGAGGAGAACTGGGAGGAGAAATAGGAAAATCCTGAGGAGAGGTCGGACGGGGAAGCGAAAAAAAAAAAATAAAACGTGGGAAACACGCCAACAGTTTCTACCACCTCAAACCTATGTATTCACGAATGTGTATCGGCTCTAAAATCCCACAAATCCGACGCCACAAATTCTGTTTTCCAACGGACGAGGTCATGAAGGCCATATCCGTGGGCCTCTACACATGCAAACATGTTTGAAGCAGACTAACATCTCGACATGAATAAGCATCTGGGGGAAAACCCAGATTTCTTCATCGTGATACGAACTCGCAAACAACCTGATCGGTTTTTTCTTTTACATGGAAAAAGCCAGTAACGTAACACATTCATCAAAGCACTTTTACGCCGAGCATTTCAGTAAAACAAAATCATCCTGTAGCAAAACAAAGACTAAAAGAAAAGCTACATGAATGTGAAGTAAACACAATGGCAAACATGATATTCATTAAAGCACAAGTCACATCAGTGAGACGTAGTTAAACATCATTATACTTAAACAAACACACAAGTCTGTGTGGATACCTTCAATTTTATTACATCTGCAAGGGTAAGACGTATATCCTTCAAGTGAAAGACGAGGTATATTTGTAAATGTTACTGTGAATATCATCTTGCAAAAAACAATATCCTCATATCCTTTAAAGAACAAAATGGCATGGGAGGTGTGTGTGGAATATATATATATATATATATATATATATATATATATATATATATATATATATATATATATATATATATATGCACAAAACCATAAGAAAACGAAACAGGATAAGTTCCCAAGAGCACCTTCGCGTAATGATCACATCGTCAGGGGTGATACAGGAATGAGATAGAAGACATAGAACAGTTAGTTGATATACTAGGAAGAGACATAGCTATATATATACTGTGGATCCAGAAATTTAACATATATATAGTGGACACCTCTAATTTACCTTTGGGTATGAACCACAACCATCCTGTAATTACAGCCATCCCCCAAACACAATACTGAATAACCTCAAATACGACATGGACACAGTGGAGTTAAATATCAACCTATTTCATGGTTAAAACCTTAATGTCTTCCTTGCATGGGGGGAGGGAAACACTGCCCCTAGAGCCTCCTCACCTAGTACAGCAAAAATTCGGCGAGGTCGATGGTTTACAGAATAGCAAGGATTTACCGAATAACAACGGATAAACTCCGAAAATAAAACTGAGGCTTTTAAAGGGCAGCTTTCGTAAAAACTTACACCAAAACACTGTACCTTCTGTACCTCTGCCTAACCACCCAATTCAATACAGGGGATATAAACACACACACACACAACAGCTCTGGATCCAAACACCCTCAAGGCTGCGGAACAGTGGCTGGCCTTCCTGGTGTGAGATCAATTCCCTCCTGACCTTCATTCATCAAACATGAGTGGCACAGTCCCCAGCTCGGCAGTCACACCTACTTACTTCACAGGCTCGGTTATCTTTTACCCTTAAAGTTCCGCCTTCACGGCTAAAATATGACTAACTTGACATGTGGCACTACATAGACGCTTTCAAATATCAGGGGTGAATCTTAGGGTATTTATGTATCTAGTAAATCCTTTTCTATGAACTTTATCGCGTATCTTTTCTTAACTAAACTTGGTTCATCTTTTTACACACTTGGCAGCAAATCATGGATAAAACGCAGACAATAATACGACATATGTTCCGTTACCTCAACTATGACTGACTTCAGAGACCACTGGTAGGCCGGGACTGCGATGGGGGAGCACACACCATTAATAACAAGGGGCAACAACCTGGAACTACAATGTACAGGACCAGTATCAATACCTGTAAACTAGAGGTGTGTGCACCGGAGAAGCAGCAGAACCAGTTATGGAGGTCCTTGATAGAGCTGGGGAACTGACAATGCTATCGTTTCACTGCGATGACGATTGTAACATGTAGCTACTGCAAGCGTGAGTAGCGGAGACATTCGATCGTCAAAAGAGAACAGAAGCATTAAGGAGTAAAGAGTACCGTATTATACCACCAGATCAATTTCAGCCAGCCACGTCGACCGGCTTCAAAATTTTGGCCACTCACCCAAACAATGAATTTTTTTAGAAATGTGTGAAATAACATCACAGAACATCTTGACTGAATTCGCTCCACCACCACTGAAATTTCTCCCACCGACTTCCCCGCACCCCTTGAAGGCCCCCAAGACATGACAACCACGACACATGCCAGTACATTCTCATGACTGGAGTGAACACTGTACAATATTAGTACCATGGTTGTACCATCGATACCCCGAAGGTAAGAATACTAGAACATGCAACACTATACATTGAATAACCAGAACAATGGCTCACTTAAAACAGAATGTCTGCACGTTAAAACAAATTCAAAATGGATCACTCTTGTATTTTCCCATAACCTTGAATGACCAACCACTCCCATTCAACTAAAATCTTATTATACTCCATACCACACACAGTCACTTCCCACACTACAACTACTGAATTATACATCTAATCTATGCTCCAGGCATCATCCAACCCTCCAATATCATAAACACTAATATAGCATATCACAAGACCTCTAATGCCCAAGATACAACTACCATACTGAACTGTACATGAAGACTCTGAACATCTACTCTCATAAAACAGTATCCTGCAATCACAGCCATCACACTACAAACAAATGATCACCACACTTCTGACCTGGCTTTTCTCAAAACATGTACAATACATACCTTCTTACAAAGCATTTAAATTTTGTGACAATCTAATACAAAGAGAGGTACATACAGCTGACTTATACTTCATGGTTGTTAAGCAGTACTTCATTTTCTCACTTCTGTTGGCAAAAAATCTGATACTCAAATCCCCAACTCAGTGTAACACTAACGGTAAATTACTTTAAATACCTAAAAGCAACTATCATAAACACTATGGGGTGCACAGAGGAGAAATTTAAATGGGCTTCCCAAAATGCAGCCTACCAGACCAGCAAGGTTGTGGTTGCTGTGTGGGCCTCTGGACCACATCTTCCAACAGCTTAGTCAACCAAAGACCTAACTCAACAGCCTTAGGCCAGCCCTGGCTGTTGGGGTAAAGACCCCAAAGACCACTTACCTACAAGGTACCATTGTATTAAATCATAAGAACAAAGTTTGTACTTTCTAACAATTTCACTGGGGCATACCACACTTCAGTAATACTGCAAATGGCTTCTTCAAATCATTGACAAAAATAATTTTGAATGATTTTCATTGTATTCATGTAACAATCATTCATCAAAAACACTGCAAGTAATATTACTTAAATATTCATGGCTGATTTTCTCTCCCTCATATACACCAAAAATATTGCAAGTGCTTTGGTAATACCTTGAACACGAGACAAAAAAAAAGGCAATCAATATAGAGGCAAAAAGGGCATGACTCTGATTGGCCTTGTCTGATCCTCCACTGAGCTAATGTAACCCAAAGAAAAGCATTATTCAAACCAGGAATTCATCAAATATTACAATATTTTCTTCACATTAGAATTTATGCATGGCAATATTAAGCAATCAAACCAACAACACAAATAGCAACATATATATATATATATATATATATATATATGCTTACAAGGTATACATATGTAACATACCATAAAGATATCTTTATCAAACATCATTATATTTCGAAATATATTTCTTCAGTGAACAACTAGCTAAGGCTGTGTCATACAGCTTTCTTGCTTCCTCCTTTAGCCTGAAGAATAATAAAAATGTGTAATCTAGGGTCATCTATAGCATTAACATTTCAATATTCTTGATGTGCACAGCACAGTATTTTGTAAATGTATAAGATTCACAAAAAAATTTGTGATGCAATATATCAATATACCATAAGACCATGAACTTTTCTGATTATATGTATTTATCATAAAGGTAAAACATCACATATCTCCAATGCATCCATTATTTCTGCCTGCATAGTCTTTACTGTATTAAACTGTCAATTCTTAAAGTTGATGCAGATAATCCACACAGAAAAAATATATATATATTTATAGAAACCTGCACTGTACTGCATATTATTTTCTATACCTACCTGCTTCTCTTACCTTGGTAAGGTAGCTTCACAAAGAAACTAACAATGACCTCATTTGCATAAATCCATGCCCAGGCCCCACAGAATATGTCTATTTTTTTCATTATTAACATCACTGTATTATTATTACTTTTTCACCATTTACAAGGTAGTGCCAGAGGTGGAAGAAAAATGGCCTCCTTTGTTGACATCCTCTCTCAAGCTGTCAATGTAGAATGCATGGAAACCAAAACCCCTTATCAAAATCAAAGACTTGCAGGCCTCTCCAAGGTTTCCCCAGACCAATGAATGTGCCCTAGTTATTATCATTAGGTGTTATCATTATCATTTTCTGCTTCCATGGCTTCACTCACAGCAATCATTGTCATTATTACCATACAACCCTACAAATTATTTTATTGGGCTCCTGCATCTCTGAGGCTGCAACTCATGTAGAGGAGGAGAAATGATGGATTCCTTTTGAGCAAAAGGGTACTCGACAGGACCATACTCCTTTCCTTCCAAAATGATGTTGTGCATCTTCAACAAAGGACACTTCTTGCTCTCAATGTAATAACCGGCAAGTGGAGTCCAGAAACATGTACATCAGTGTTTATTTGTGTATTTACTGTATATAATCTATACATATTTCTATACTTACCTGTAATTTCCAGTATTAATGGGATAGCACCATGAACATATGAAGAGATGGCTTCTTCATTCACAACCATTCTCTAGCTGTCATATATATATGTTTATTTTCATATGACAGCCAGAGAATGGATGTGAATGAATGAGGTCACTTCTTTTTTGTTTCTCATGCTACTTCATTAATCTAGGAAAAAGCAAAAAAGTACAAAAGAAAAGAAATACATATACTTATCATCTAATTATTCATAATTGCCCCACGATTGGGTTGGGCCATTCTACATCTGTTTCCTTGCACTACCTTGCTTACGTGGGAGACAGCAATTAAGTATAATAAAAAATAAATAAAAAACATAATATACAAAAATGGAAGGATGTACTGAAAAACATTCTTAGAAATCAAAGCCTGAACATGCAGGAGAGAGAAAGCAGGGATGTGGTATACAGTACACATCAGACTGTCAATGGAATTAACCAGGGTATAAGAAGCAGCTGGGGTACCCATGGAAAGGTTTGTGTGGTCAGACTGAGGCTAGGGTGCTGTGTTTTCTGAGCATTACACAAAACAACAGGAGAATGAATAAGTGAATGAGGCTTTTATTTCGTACCTTCCTGGTGCTACCTCACTAATGCAAGAAATGTAACTGACTCCCCTGTCTGTGGTTACACCTTAAGCCTAAGCTTAGGTTACACAGTGAAAAGACAATTTCACTCACTTTCAATGAGGCTGTGTTACTGTCTGCTGAAGAGAGTACAGTCTCATCAAAGAACTCACTATGAATGACTCAGCCATGAAAGCCAGCTATAGAGTTGGCCAAATATGTTCCATCGTTGTTGTGGGGGGGGTGTCATGTATATTTTGTGAGGATATATTGGGGGAGTGTCAAATACTTTGTTGACATTTACTGCATATAGTACTGTGTGTGTGTGTGTGTGTGTGTGTGTGTGTGTGTGTGTGTGTGTGTGTGGTGGGGGGGTTGTGGTTGATTGAAGCCTTCCAGAATATGTTGTGAGAGGTCAATGGGTCTGAAGCCATGCTGTGTGAGTGAGAGTGGGACATTTTTCTTTTATTCTGCTGTGGATCAGTTTTTCACAAAGTTTGGATACAGAGGACACAAGTTGTGTGGCACTTGGAAGAGGGAAGTTGGATGGTTTTGAGGTTTCTAGGAATCATATTATGTTGGCAAGTTTCCAGATGTTTGATATATATACAATATAAGGTATACAGGGAGGCTGCATAATACTAGTATAAACATTAATACAGCTGTATAATTACATTATTCTCATCATTATAATTATTATAATTTTCATTATTACTAATATCATTATTACTACTATTATCATCATTATTATCACTATCATTAACATTATCATCATCCCCTACAGCTAAAGTCTGTATGCGAGAGTGAAACCGCTGTTCTGTTTACCTGTTTCTGATACTACTTTGCTGTAGTTAACAAATGGCAACAAGTATAATACATACATATATTACACAACCCAAGATCTTTTTATTGGGTGCTCATGCAGCGTCACAAAGAAGTATGGAAATGATAAACTGCCTTGGATTGAAAAGGTCCGTGACAATATAGTACTCCTTTCCATCCAATGACAATGGTACAGCCTTACCAAACAATTCCTTGCAAATAAACCTCACAATACATTTTTCCTTACAAAATAGGTCTATATTATGCAAGACAAAAAAAAATCTAAACAATTAGCAGCTTCTTTGCTGGTGTAGGACAGCGTTCAGTAGACGAACGAGTATTTGGGTTGGCAGCATGGATACTCATCTGTGTAAGTACATGATAATCAAAGTTTTTTAGTAAGGATACTCATCTATGTAAGCACATGATAATTATTTTTTTTTTCCTTGAATAATTCTATTTTACATACACCTAATCACATCAGAAACCATGTTTTTTCAAGGCATGATTTCACAGTACATGCATATCATTTACATAAATATATATATTACATGGTATACACATGTTTATATATGTTATCATATATATCTTATTTATTTTCATACCATTTATACAGAGCAAAATATCATTTACATTAATAAAAGAAAAAATCAAATCTTAATTTTCATTAACATAGAAACACATACTGTACTACATAAAGTTTCACTTACTTAAAAGACAAAAATAGTGGGCATATAAGTCTGATATCAAACCAAGTTGATGTACCAGTACTTAAATTCTCATTAATCAGGATCTCTCGAAGACTGGGATGCAGCCTATTTCTCCAGCTGTGCCAGCAGTGTCACCTGTCTCCCCAGCAGGTACTCTGCACTGACTGATAATTCAAAGAATGGCTGAATAAAATTGAAAAGCTGAGACATGCACTATGATATGTTTCCATCTCATTCATGTTTTGGATTTAAGTTCAAAACAAGACAACCTAGATATGGCTCAGCAAGCCAAAGGCTATGTCTTTCCCATTTTACCAAACTCCATCTCCTTGTGGTTATATCGCAAGTGAAAAGTCACCTTTAACAAGGCCATATCATCAGTTGGCAAAAGAGAGTAGTGTCTCATTCGGGAACTTCTCACTCTAAAGGGTTCATTTCCCTGCTTTTGACTATAGTGCAGCCCCAAGGCTGCAGAAGCCATATATATATATATATATATATATATATATATATATATATATATATATATATATATATATATCATAATTAATGTGAAAATCCTTCTTATTGTGGGACCAAGTTTATCAACATCTACTGTATGAAATATCTCACTGCATTCAAACCACAACGGATATGAAAAATATCAGTCAAATCACATTCAGCAAGTGGTGAATATAATACACAAACAAAAATAGCAAGATTCAAAGTCATTAAAAAGAAAAATGATAATCCACCCTAAATGATTTATTCAAAATTCATCACTGTAATCTACTTTTGGATACAGAAACAAATTCTTGAAGGTCAAATCTTATTTCCTTGGTAGCTAAATGTTTACTTTAGATCCTAAGCCAGCCAAGTTCTTCACAGTAACAGCATGACTATCAAAGGGCTCCCAATACTTATCTGGGTACAGTCCTGTGTTGTACATGCATCCAAGTCTATGGATGCACCTGAATCTACATAATAACACAAGTATTACTGAGTAACTGGGAGATCCCACTGATGTTCCCATATACTCAGATGTTCCAACTAACCTGTTTACTAGAGCCAATGGCAACATGGACATTACTATATAATTCTGTTTACTAGCAGTAATGCAAAAGTAATCTCCATGTTATGGCATACATACTACCATATACCACAGTCTCTCGTAACTGTGCTTTAACTCCCTTCACACAAGTGTCTGGCCAGTCATTGTTGCCGTACAAGGAAATGTATGATCATAAGTTAAGCCACCAACAAATAATTACCATACCATTACCAAATGTTGAAAGGAGTTTACCTTTGCACTGCATTCAAAAGTTAACAGTGATATATAGATATATCATTAATATTTTGTGACAAAAAATCAAGACTGGTTTGCATCTAAAGTAAGCATCGCTACTTTCCTTCAAAATTTAACATCAGCCAAGAAAAAATAAAAATATTACATCTGCTGTAACTTCTATAAACCAATTCTTCATTGAATTCCCTAAGAGCGGAATCTTTTTCAGTATCATAACTATGAACATGCTACAAATTACATACTTTATTATTCAAATCTATGGGAAACCTCCATGAATATAAATAAAAGTAATATGTAATGCCAACATGAAACCTACAATCCACATACAATTTATCATTCTATTAACAATCTTGTTCATCCTTGCCCTAAAATTCACTAAAATGATGAAAATTCATTTTCAGAGTGTGACTGACAGAATCCTCTTCTGGTCAGAAGACGTTTATGCTAATCAACTCCTTATAAGCTGTTATAATACCAAAAATATAATATATACTGAACCATAACCTGGCCGGATGCTCTTGCTTGCTATATAGAACATATGAATTTAATTATTCTTTTCAAATTATCTCCACATTACATACATATCTCACAAGGAACTTTAAACGTATAGTGTAATATTTGAATTTTCACACATTTCTACGTGTTCATGGAAACTCAAAAACGTTTTTCCTTACCTAGTCAGGCCAAGATCATCACCCTCACGTGTCCATACAAAGTACAGAATTCACTAATTACATAGCAAAAAAAATATAAAATGCTATAGACCAAACTCGGCGTAACGAGTTTGAATTTAAAAGGAGCGTTGGTCAACATTCCCGAACCATAATTCTGGTCATTTAAATCCCGTCCGTCAACCTAGGGTGGGCTACAGACAGGTGAGACGCCCTACAGAGGTACAGGAGGGCTGGGAGAAGGGCAGGGTAGTGGGTAGAGCTGACTAACCTTCCTGGCAAAGACCTGTTACTTCCTACTGCCTCAGGTAAATCGTCAGGTAATAAGGCTAGAAGACATGACTGTATCGGGACAACCAATCGATGATTCTCCCTATTCAGGCTCTCACACACCGCCTCGCCCCATGACACGCGCTCTACCGGGCTCTAAAACCCCTGGGATAACGTCTGGACATTCATATGTTGCTTCCTGTTTGCGCGGCACCGCTTGCAAAGTTGATGAACCCACCCCTGGACCGCCCACCCCAGCCCTGTAACTCCCTCCTCCAACCCTAACACCCCACCTCGTGCCGTCTACCGTCCAATTTTTACAATGTACGGCACTGTTAACCTTAACAAATAACATGTAAACACGTAACTCGGCTACATACCTGAATATAAACATGACCGTGATCGGCCATCTTGGAAGATGCACCAGGGGCTGAATATTAGCTCATAACTTAAGAAGTACACAACAAGGGCAATTCACACGATGCTCACAGCATCTATATCACATTAAGCATGTATCTGGTGCCTTCACATCTCACATTCACTCATAATCAACTCATAATAGACGGGAGAGACAGCACATCTCAGGCCGTGGCGACCAACACTGTAGGGGTATACCAACTGCGACAGGTTGAGTTGACCAATCACGCGTCCGGTTGGAGGAGGGTTAGGGAGGCCAGACCGGGATGCTACGCGGAACTGGGTTGGTCCTCCCACCCCGGTCCACAGAGCATGGGAACCCGTCACTAACAATACCATTCTCCCTCAGCCACCCACCTATAAAAATTATAGGGAGGGACTATAATAAACACGAACGGCCACTTATTATATCACAAATCCTCGCGAGAGATACTCCTAGTATACTTATACCGAGTCTATATAGCGTATAATGTTGTTATATTACGAGTATCTGAAGGTTGTAGATAGAGACGAGTATCAATGGGGTCAGGAGGAGAGGTCACGGGCACCAGGTGAGGAAGCGACGGGCCACCTTAACTTTCTACCCTTAGGCGGTAAGACCCTACACCACATCTCCAGCTCTTTCGTCCGCTCAAACAAATGAACCTAAACTTGACACGCTCGTCAAGATACATAAACCTTTGACAGACAAAAGACGCGATATACCAGCATGGATAATCCAGTAAAGTGGCAAATTGATTAGAAGAAAAAGACGCTTCTTTACGGCTCGGGGGAAGATGAGATGGTGGGAGGAGTAGGTATGTACCCGGCTTACAGAGACGGGATCCTCCTCCTCCTCCAGACGACTTGGGACGGGAATACCAAATAGTCTGCCGCGCCCACGTTTAATGTCCCGTCTGAATGGAATCCACAGCATCAATGGAAGGACGTTTTCAAATGCTCGTAGAGGGTGTGAGTTCTGCCGCTTTTAGCTAAAAAGTGTTTTTACATGTATTTCTCTGTTTTTCTCGATGAGATACGGTGAGTGTCTTTTCGTAAGTCTGATATATATATATATATATATATATATATATATATATATATATATATATATATATATATATATATATATATATATATATATATATTTTTTTTTTTTTTTTTTTTTTTTTAATACTTTGTCGCTGTCTCCCGCGTTTGCGAGGTAGCGCAAGGAAACAGACGAAAGAAATGGCCCAACCCCCCCCCCCCATACACATGTACATACGTCCACACACGCAAATATACATACCTACACAGCTTTCCATGGTTTACCCCAGACGCTTCACATGCCTTGATTCAATCCACTGACAGCACGTCAACCCCTGTATACCACATCGCTCCAATTCACTCTATTCCTTGCCCTCCTTTCACCCTCCTGCATGTTCAGGCCCCGATCACACAAAATCTTTTTCACTCCATCTTTCCACCTCCAATTTGGTCTCCCTCTTCTCCTCGTTCCCTCCACCTCCGACACATATATCCTCTTGGTCAATCTTTCCTCACTCATTCTCTCCATGTGCCCAAACCATTTCAAAACACCCTCTTCTGCTCTCTCAACCACGCTCTTTTTATTTCCACACATCTCTCTTACCCTTACGTTACTCACTCGCTCAAACCACCTCACACCACACATTGTCCTCAAACATCTCATTTCCAGCACATCCATCCTCCTGCGCACATCTCTATCCATAGCCCACGCCTCGCAACCATACAACATTGTTGGAACCACTATTCCTTCAAACATACCCATTTTTGCTTTCCGAGATAATGTTCTCGACTTCCACACATTTTTCAAGGCTCCCAAAATTTTCGCCCCCTCCCCCACCCTATGATCCACTTCCGCTTCCATGGTTCCATCCGCTGACAGATCCACTCCCAGATATCTAAAACACTTCACTTCCTCCAGTTTTTCTATATATATATATATAATTAGTATGCATTTGCACGGTATGTTCCACGTGCCTATTACTCTATTTCTTTAATATATGGAAGTCACATCCCTCCTGACACTTCCTTGGCTCTCTGTTATTTCATACATATGTGTGCATGTTGCGTGTGTAATCATATGTCTATAGTTACCAATTTGTCCACGTCGGGAGAAGGGGGAGTTCTAGACTCGTTTAGTGAGTGTATGTGTGTGTGTGTGTGTAAGTGTGTGTGTGAAGGGTTAGTTACTTTGTCCCACTTATGCACAGAGTGATTATTATGAAAGTGTTCTCTTACACCCTCCCAGTCTTGCTTTCCCTAACACCTTTTCTAAACTGCCTTTTTTTTTTTTTACCTTTCCTACTAACCTTTCTCATCAAACACCTCTCCTAACATGTCTTTTCTAACATCCTATCATGTTTTTTTTTTCGATCACCCTTCTTAATATGTCTTTTTGTAACACTTTTCTCAATGTATTTTTTCCAATTTCTTTCTCATGGTGTTCTTTGTTATATTCACTATATGGTTCACAAAGATTCTCTCTCTCTCTCTCTCTCTCTCTCTCTCTCTCTCTCTCTCTCTCTCTCTCTCTCTCTCTCTCCAATGAGTTTCGAACCCTAAAGAAATCGGCTCACAGACAATCCAATTCTTCTCCTTTCCCTTGAGGCTGGTCGATTAGTGGATACCTGCTGTCAGCTGATATTTAACATACTCTGTTGCTTGATTAACATACAAGATTAAAGAAAGTTACAGGTTAAGGTAACTGGACGATTAACACTAATCAAGACAGGCTTCTTATATTCTTCTTGTGTTAACACAGAGGGCTTCAATAAACCTGGTTCTTGTACGAAAAAAAAAATGGGAAAGGGCAGGAAAGGGGGGTAAAGAAACAAGGAATGAAGGAGATCGGTTTACATGGATGAGATTTTTTGGCTTTGGCCTCCACAGTATGGGCTCTGTCTCCTAGCAAATGTGATATAAAATTATGGCTCGGTTAGAGATGCTTTGACTCATCCCCTTTCACTCCCTGTAGACGGCTTCAAAAGGAATCTGACACTTTTAAGGCAATCATAAAGTGTTAGATGACACATGTCTTACCTATCAAGCAGTCGAGAGCTTTTAAATCAATTAAGGCAATCTATGTGAGCATAACACTGACTTGGTGTCTAGTTATGAACATACACCATGCGTGCACACTTAGCGTGCATGTGCAGTCATGCACTCAGTAAACAGTGCATGTTGGTGAATATAAAAGGGTGATCCAGAGCTGTATCGTCGTAAACACATGCAAATTGCCCACCTGAAACCACCACAAACACACTTCCTCGTCACAAGTGTACAAACAGTCACGCTCACACACACACACACACACACACACACGCGCGCGCATACATATAAATAAAATCATCAGATTATGAAGACATGATAAGGCTTCTACAACGCAATAATGTACTTTTATTTCCATTTACATAATATACATTTAAGATCATACGAGACGAAAAATGGGTGACATTTAGTCTTGTTGCGTTAAAGCGAAATATGCACTTCATACCTACCCATCACCCACCCCTAAAGACGTCACATATCAGACATGAGTCTGTAACTTCCTAAGCTGGGACAGGAAAAAGGGACAGGGGGCCACGTATCACAGGAAGGCGAGCATCATCACAAAGTAGAAGTCTCGCTCATTCATTCTATTTATAGAAAGGCAGCGTTCGACATAATCATTTCCCCGGACGGGAGCCGCGGATACGCCCCTCTTTCCCGCAGCCTCCTTGTTTACCCCTTGACTTTATGTGTGTAGTTTGCTGTGTGGCACTTTTGTGTACACAACACCGGGCCTACGTATGTAGCGGGATTTGATCAACCTGCCACATCCACAGGTCATACACAAGTTTGATAAGTTTACTTAAGATAGTACAAAAAGTCAATGAATCATTGATTCTATGCTAAGCTATCATAAACCAGCGTTATCAATTTGTTACTGTAAACAAGTGTATAAGCTATTGTAAACAAATATTATTTACTTGATAAACTCCCTTGGTGTCACGGTTAGCGTACCTGGCCGTGGCGCAATCAGGGTCGAGCGCAAAGGGTTCGAATTCTAGGTGCGGCAGTCGGCCCACAGTCAACCCAGCTGTTCATCAATCCTGATTTACGATTGTTCGCGTACATGGGTCTCCTTAATTGGTCCTAATTGGTCGTTTAACGGTACAACTACATAGTAATCATTAACAGGATGAATCATTGATATGTTTTTATTTCGATAATTAAGCATTCTTCTGTATCAAGGAAATCATTAAGCTCTGATGACACATCACATTGATATCAGTATCAAATGCACTCAATATAATAAAACCGGAATTTATATCAGTCATTTATATGGTTAAATATCTCTCTTAGGCTCATGTAAAATATGAAGAAAAAATTTTTTTTTACCGTGAATATGAATGATTATTATTCCCACCATCAATATGCAGAGCATGACCCTTGGCTATGACAGCCAATGGATCCACAATCATATTTAGACGCTTAACCGCCGCCCTGATCAAGGCTCGTACCGTCATGCACAAGAGGCTCGTACCGTCATGCACAAGAGGCTCGTACCGTCATACACAAAGGCTCGTACCGTCATGCACAAGAGGCTCGTACCGTCATGCACAAGAGGCTCGTACCGTCATGCACAAGAGGCTCGTACCGTCATACACAAGAGGCTCGTACCGTCATGCACAAGAGGCTCGTACCGTCATGCACAAAGGCTCGTACCGTCATGCACAAGAGGCTCGTACCGTCATGCACAAGAGGCTCGTACCGTCATACACAAGAGGCTCGTACCGTCATACACAAAGGCTCGTACCGTCATACACAAAGGCTCGTACCGTCATACACAAAGGCTCGTACCGTCATGCACAAGAGGATCGTACCGTCATGCACAAGAGGCTCGTACCGTCATGCACAAGAGGCTCGTACCGTCATGCACACGGGTATGAGGAGCGTTAGAACAACCGAAGATAAATACAGTTTCTGCACTTGGCCATGCGGCTAATCACCATCTTCTGAAGACCTGAGTTCCGGCGTAGGGTAGTGACCTCCACCCTCGTAAGGTACACATGGACTAGGCTTCCCACACAGCCTTGCAAGGGTCCAGCCAGCCAGCCAGCCAGCCAGCCTTCCCAGCACAGCCTCCCACAGAAGCCTGGTGAGGTGCCAGCCTACCTACTCAGCCTGGTGAGGTGCCAGGTTAACTACTCAGCCTGGTGAGGTGCCAGCCTACCTACTCAGCCTGGTGAGGTGCCAGCCTACCTACTCAGCCTGGTGAGGTGCCAGGTTAACTACTCAGCCTGGTGAGGTGCCAGCCTACCTACTCAGCCTGGTGAGGTGCCAGCCTACCTACTCAGCCTGGTGAAAGTGTCATCCACTAAATGCAAAACATTGGATATCTTATCAGAGTTTGAGGTACCTTATCATTACCAAAAGTGTGTTGAGTTATATACTTTAGGGTTTATTTGGACAGCCATTAAAGGTTCTCTTTCTTTCACTTTTGTGTCCCTATCTCTGGCCACAAACTTTACACTTCAAATGAAAAACAAATCGACATTTTATCTAAAGGCTAATCGAAGATCTAGTAGATGTATCATATAGTCTACTGATCTTGTTACTTTCTCCACACATATGTTTTACTCGAATTTCATTGTGAAAGAAGGGACGTGTCTGTGTGTATAATGCCTTCTGATCACAGACTTTAAACTCCTAGTTGACATCCTCATTTTGTACTGAAATACCAGTAGGTTTTCCACTTAGCAAAGTAAATTTGCGATCATTTTATGATTCTGAAAATAGAAAAGACGAAAACATCCCTCTCTTGTTCATCAATATCTCTAATTTCATTTCTATGTTCTTGGGTGCTGACAATGACTCAATTGAACTAATCATCGAACTGTTAACTTATTTCATCAGCTTATATCACACTGGCCAAATATTCCAGTTCGATTTTAGGTATAGATGTAAAGATCAGTCTAAATACAGATATGGTTGCTTAGCTTATCTGAGAGTAAGCCTCTCTGAAGTCTTGTTATCAGCTCCACCTCTTCTGTGATACTCACATGTCCAGTCTAATTGTTCAATGTTCTATCCACTGTTATAGTTTATAAGTTGATTATCCTAAGAGTGAGATGATAATTACAGCTTATTATATTCATAAGTTAGCAACAAGTATCTGGTAAAAAGTTTTATTGAGATATGACCAGCATAGTACACTGAGCCACATGACGATCTCATCTTCAGGACGTATAAATCAACACTTTTCTCATGTGGATTAATTAATTTGCATACTTTTCGCCATCTTTTATTTAACAGGAGCAATCTTTTTTAATGTGGATTTTATTTTATTTTTTTTTTTTGTGACTGACATTAGAAGAACGGATTTAGGTATAGGAACGTCGACGTCACGAACGGCAACACAACACGTCGCTTGCAGCAGTGAATTGTACGTTACCCAAACACAACACCGGTGAGGCCAAGGGGAATGGCATCGTGCTATACCAATTAATAAGGACATTCTGCCTTATTTAACATTTAGAACAGAGGTAAACATGATTAAGAAAGGAATTATGGTTTATAATGAGGGGTCAGGAGAGGAGAGAAGTAAAGGGAAAAAAACATTAGGTAAACCTGGGGGTAAATTTATCATTTAAGGTTGACCATATTAAGTTACCTGCGGATGTGGTAGAAAGACATAAAAATGGACTCTGCTTAATAGAAGTGTTTTCGACCTTAGGAGCATGATTTAGAATATTCATATAATAACATATGTGACCATGATTAACCGAGTGTCACTGAAATTAGAGGATAGGCTATTGTGATGTCTGCTTCCTTCTGTCATGGATAAGCTTTGAAACGATTTACCTTCTTATGTCTCATCTGAAAACCATGACCTTTCCCATTTCTAAAGTAAATGTTTCCTTCACGTACTTAAGAACTCTTCTAGCTAGCTATCTATATCTCTGACTGCTGTTCCCCTTTGGGAACTCCCTTGAGGGGATGGCCACATCCAAAGTCCCCATAACTGGTGAACTCCAGTGCTTCACCTTAGCCTTTAGTGCCTCGCCCTTAACAGGTCGCTGGCAGAGGGCAGAGGCTCCTACCTAATGGTCCCATCAATAGCTATTACTTAATGTGTACTCGTAGACTGACATTTTTCATTACTTATACTTTCATATCCTTATTCTCCACCAGCCAAAGGCTTGTCTTTTTCTGAACCTGTTTTTTTTTCTTCATGATTTAAGGCACAGGAATGACAAGACAGTAGTAAGTAAATGTAATGCCTCTGAATTATCAGATGTGCCAAAGGCTCAGGTCATGTAATGTTACTGTCAGTCGCTGATATTGTATTGGTGGCTTGATGCATGGCTCAAAGTTTGAGTATCATCTCTTCATAAATCTTTTGACATTAAACAAAGTTTAAGAGATGGGACTCCATGAGTTTACATTTGGAACTATACACATGTAGGTGATTATGGAGGTGACCTCTCAATTCATGAAGAGGATTAGTACATTTGACTGATGGAGTAATTATGTGGCTGTATATCTAAAGACTTGCCGCTCCAGCCATTTGTAAATGTACATAAATCTTTAATGGATGTAAAGCAGTTCTTAGTAGCAAGTCATACTCATTCATCACTCAGAATTCTTAGACTAGAATATGCAATGCAAGCATTGGTTTTCTCTTAACTATTCTCTAAATTTCTTTCATACCATAACAATGTACTCCTTGTTATGGACTTTTTCACTATTAGTTGCTGAATATCATCATGCTTTGGCAATTGAGACGTAAATTTTGTTGTTGGTAGCCACTGTGTTGTCTAATTACTTTAATTCTTTTCTTTTTTCAGAAATGAAGAACTAACCAATAATGTTCCTTCGAGGAGTTCGGTTCCAAGGGGGCTCGTATAGTGGCACTGCCCACTCTCCTCTCTTATTGTGCTCCTCTGGAACTCCAACTCTTAAAACCTCAGTGGCTAAAGACATCTGTAGTGTTCACCAGTGTTGTACTAATCAAAAGTTATTTGAAAAATATAGATATGTAGATATACTTAAAAAAGGAAGTAACTTTTTAAATAGTGCCTTTTTACTTACACCTCAACGAAGAGGTCTTTATACATGCTTTAAATATAATGGACTTTTAGAGGATCAAATGAATTGGAATAGAACATTTGTATCCAGAGGAATTTCCTTGACATCAGTTCAGCATCTTTTCTGGGAAAGAGATCCAAAGGGTGGATATGGTAGCAAGGTAGGTGATTTTAGATAAGGAACCACATGATCAACAATAGATACAGAGTAAGTTGTGTTCACTACCTATTAATATTGGAGGACTTGTAATTTTGTCACAGGACAATCTTCGTACCCATGCATGATTCTTGAATACTACAATTAATTCCATTATAAAAGGATTAACCAATGGAGAAAGGAAAGAGAAAGGGCTGTGCAACTTAAGTATCCATCCATATGCTACCCATGTATCAGTCAGGATGTTATGCACTAGTCTTGATACTACAGTTAATTCCATTATAAAAGTGGAGAAAGGGAAGTGATAAAGCAGCGCATTTCAAGTAATCATACATATTATATATATGCTACCCATCAATCAGTCAGTATGTAATGCATGACTTCCACGTATGTTAAATAGAAATAATTTTTGACATTCACACATTTGCAAGAGTAATTTGTAGGCTGCCTTGGAGAAAAGCTGTTTACCATACTGTAAAACTAACATTTTTAAGCCAGAATACTCACTTACCTTCACCTCATTGCCCAACTCACTTTCTGCTATGGAAGTTGGTACACTTCTTTAAAATCTTTGTGGTTTGAGACTGGTGAATTACATAGTAACTGAATGTTTTGGCTGTTTGATATTATAGCTAGTTGTATGAGAGAGTTAAAGCTTCACAAGTGATCACATTGCTGTTTTTAAGCAGATTCCTAAGACTGTTCTCAAGAGATGTTACAGTATATTTTCATTATAATTTGCACAAAACATGGCTATGGCATAATTAGCTGGGTGTTTTTGAACCTCACCTCAGGGCAATCCAATAACTTTGAGAGAACTATATGGATGAATATATGTTAGGAGATTAGCTTGAAACAGGCTTTTCACCTGCTCAGTGCCAGTTTTTCATTCTCAAGAATATTATCATTCTCTTGGCCAGAGTGAAGCACAATATCTCATACTTTCTTAACAAGTTTCATTGTGTTATATGGTTTCTAGCAATCTCAGTTTACTTACAGAAGAAACATAATAATAAGGAGCTAATTCGTGAAGGGCTGAAGGAGCTACGACAGGAACTCTCAAAGTGGAAAGATGAGGTGCGAGAAAAATTTGAATGCGATCCAATTCTTGTCAGACCAGGTAAGTTATTTATTAGCTTGTACTTTATCAAAAGATCTCTGCTACTGCAGTATAAACATTATTTAACCCTTTTATGTTCTGGCATGCTACGAAAATCTCCCCCAAATTGGCTAACAGCACAGGTTTTGTCATGCAAAACTTCTGCTGCTCATTAACTGATTACGCAAGTTGTGTCATAAAAACTTGAGTAATATATTGCATAGGTAACGTTAAGGCTGGTCAGTGAACCAATTGGGTAACCTTAGCCATGCTTTATGCACCTCAGACTCTCTCAGCCTCAGTTTGGTGTAGCATCTCTTTTGTACAGACAATGTACTGTGTTTTGCTTTTGATGTGAAGTATAATGTTTTTTAGTAACTTAATAACTGATTTATGTTTAAACACAATATAATTCTACAGTGGCGGGGTGGCGGTGGGAATGAATAAAGACAGACAGTATGAATTATGTACATGTGTATATATGTATATGTCTGTGTGTGTTATATATATAAGTTGAGATGTATAGGTATGTATATTTGTGTGTGTGGACGTGTATGTATATACATGTGTATGTGGGAGGGTTGGGCCATTCTTTCTCTGTTTCCTTGCGCTACCTTGCTGACGCGGGAGACAGCGACAAAGCAAAATAAATATGTAATAAATGAATAATTCTACAGTATTGCAGAAAACACATACTATGACAAATTGTTAGGTAAACTTACCTTTGATATTCATCTGGTAGAAACAGAGGTTCATGGATTCATTCTTTCGATGAAGCAGAGAGACTATTTTGCAAGACACGTAGACACAAACCTGTGAATGTTGCAGGAAAAAGATAAGTTATTTAAAGATTTTTGGCCGTTTGCTGTGCAAAGGGTTCTGGCTGTGAGGAGGTATGGGAAGTGTGAGGGTTGTTATGACTACCTGTGTCATCAACCAACAAAAGGTTTGATTGCCTATGTGAAAGGATAAGGATTAAGATAGAAAAATTTTTGTGTGCCTGTCTGTGCTGAACTTGTAGATATTTCTGCTAGGTAGATGAGAGATTATTGGTAGCCGTACTTGGCAGATACAGTTACCTACATATATGTTGTTTATATTCATATATTAAAAGAATATTATCTCTTAAAAAAGCACAAATAGTGGAGAGATCCAAGTATTACGATTTTTCCATGAAAGCTTGGTCATTTGTTGTCCTGCTAAGGTAGGACATGGTAAGCAGGTTTACAGAAAAAAGTGTATTTAGTGTAGTGATATGTAAGTGGGTTATACATTAATCCCTGTGTACAACGAAATGTAATGAACAAAAATGATTTTATGTAAATCTTTTTCCTGAAGGTGACATGGACAAGCTTTGGATTCTAAATACTCAAGAATCTCTAAATCAGTGGGTTGTCACTAGTGACCAAGACCATGGTGAAGGTGGAAGTTCTTGTTCTCTAACACTTTCTCCGACTGGACATGGTTTATTCTCGGGGGAAATCAGCACCCAGGTTAGTTATGTTGGATGGTTGCTTAGAGTGTTCCTAGAACAAGGCTTACTCTCATGGGGTACTTATATTCAAGTCATTCATGTGAGTGTATTAGTTTCAGATCAGTCTTTACATATGGATGCAGTAATTGAGTAGAGTACTGAAAGGTTTTAGTTAAAATGACAAATGATAAGTTATTATACCATGAATTTGAAAATGGGTAAATTTATAGTCGTCTCTTCCTCTAACAGGTACCTAAAGATGGAAGGACAAAGCGTGCAGGATACTGCAATATGAGGTCAATAAGACCAAGGGTAAGTTTTAAGAAATGCAAGTATTTTTACCTTTTTTCTATCAGAGATTTTTTACCATGGAAGAATGTGTGACATACACATTTCATTGTACATGTATATATTCAAATTTTATTAAATACACAAATGTTGATAACTTTTGATATATCTTTTAGAACCTAACCAGAATCTGTTCATAATCTAAAGGGGAAATGCTACTTTTTTCTTCGTGATCTCTTTAACTGAGTCTTAGTAGTTTTTGTGGGCAATTATTCTTACAGTTAGGGTAGCAGGTTACTGTTAAAGAATCAGTTATCCATGCCCTTTCCCAGCCAGCCTGTGGGGTTGGGGTCGGAGACCTAGGTTTACCAACTTAGCTCCTAAAGAATGTGCATGCATGCTTTTGATGTTAAATAAATGTATAAGCATTCTTTTAGTTCGGTTAGATTGACACAACTTTTGATATGTTTCCATATACTGTATATCTTAGTAACCAAAACAATTAATCGTGTGATTGAAATAAACTATTTAAGAAGTGTCATGCTGCAGAAAGTTACCTTGATTTTAATCTTACCTACAGAAGTCATTTAAGAGAGAGGTGTATTTGGACTGGACACAATACAACCATCTGGAGTTACGAGTGCGTGGTGATGGCAGGCCCTATATCTTAAACATCTCCACTGCTGGTTATTTTGACATATCTTGGAATGATATGTATTCGTACATACTATACACTAGAGGAGGCCCACATTGGCAAGTCACAAGGGTAAGAGTTCCAATGGTATGTCTGTCTCCTATTCTTCCCCTCCCTCAAAATTCCAACTTTAACGCTTTATGATGGCTTCACTCTATCCCCCATCAGTTTCATATGAGATAGAATGTCAGTTATGTTATCAAAGGCTTTTTTTTTGTACAATACTACTAGAATCAGACCCTCTTCTGCACTAGTCAATAGACTAAAAGCTTCCGTAACCACAGAGGCCAGGCCACTATTTCAGATTACAGGTACATTGACATATTGCATCCAACATCAGTTGAGTCCTTCTGTGACTGGTAAAGTAAGAGTTTCCGAGCATTTTAATGATGAAACAGAGATGAATCTATTTGATCTAAATAATTTTGTTAAGCAACCATAGTATTTAGGTTGGAGGGTGCCTAACTATGTGAAAAGTAATAGATTTAATGCAATTTGAATATTTATCATGAGATCAGATATCAGATTTCCTTTTCTCATTGTAAAAATGTAGTATCTTAGTTTAACTTTGATATTCTAGTCTCTATATCTCTGATGCCCGATCCAATTGGAACTCCCTCTAAGCAGTGGCCACAACAAGTCTCTCCTAAACTAAAGAATTCATAAACTACTTAACTAACTTAGGCTGTTCCATTGATCACATGCCAGGATATGACCAAAACTTTAAAATCACTTAAGTATTTATGAAAGTGTTCAGTGTAACTGGCTTATGGTGGAGGAAAAAAATATCTATGTAGCACATTAAAGAAAATCATTTGGAGGTGAAAAACTATACTGCATTAATCTATTCTTTTTTTTTTGCAGATACCTTTCTCTAAATTTTTTTTTAGCAGTAAAGGTCGTGTGCAAGATAAACAGTCACCACTCCCACTTCAGCAAATAGTGTCTGTTGGGATATCTGCAGGAGATCGTGTTAATGCACCATTTAGATTAGAAATAGACTATATAGGTGTTTATCATGACCCGGATCATATAGAAACATTTGCCTATGAGATGTACAGGGTTCCGACAAACACAGCAGGGCACTAAGTTAAGTTATGTCTACTTTGTTATATATATGTACAACATACTAACCTCCAACAGCCAGGATCGAACCGGAGTCCCACATGCGAGTGGCGGGAATGCTGACTGCTAGACTTCGAGCCCGGTGGCCCAGTCTAGCGGTTAGCACTCCCGCTACATGTACAGGGGTCCCGGGTTCGATCCTGGGTGTTGGAGGTTTGTATTTTCAATAAAGATGCGTGTTTCTATGCGCTGTGTTCGTATATAGATGTATATGTATGTACAGAAATACAAATAAAGATTTTGAGAGAAATAAGAAAAGTTTGTCTTGAATTTTACTTTAGCGGTAAGAGTTAACTTATGTGAATTAGCTTGTGGGCTATTAATATTTTTTATTGATCTAGCATAATTCATTTGATTGTTTTAGTGATTCTAAATATTCCCTCCCTTTTTTTATTTTCCTGATTTCAAATGACCAAATAGCATAATGAAAGTACAAGCTGGGGGAAACATGCTTGTACTGATCGATTCATTACCACCTTCCGGTAACTACAGTTTATATCTTTTTCCTTATATGTATTTTTGTACATAAGAAATGCCAATAAGGTTCATTCCTACTATGTGCTGTTTTATGTCAAGATATATCGGCATCAAGGTTGACACTTTTGAAGGACGTTTTAATTGCAATTCGTTTAGGTATCAAGGTTGACACTATAATGAAGGACGTTTTAAGTGATATACTAATTCGTTGTTCTGCACTTTGGCGTTTATATTTTTTAATGTTGCTGACATTGTAAATTGTTGAAAAGTATGGTCATGTTAAGTGGGGCTTACACAGTACTTAGTAATCGATATTCCTGTATTTGGCGAGAAAACTGCTCTCTCACCACCTCAACTCCCTCAAAACTCTGTTTTTAGTTTTATTAATGAATTTGAGTGACTGAGAAGTTAAGAAACGGCGCATTGTCCAGAGTAATTAGATTCCAAATGCAATTAGCAACTACTATTAGACGTTCGAAGGTATTATAATGGAAGGCAAAACTCTGCCGTCAAATAAATACTTTTAAGTAATGCATTTAAGTAAAAGGCATCATCAAGAATGTTAATAGATCATGGAAAACTTTAATCTTTAGGTATTCACTAATTGGCAACTAAGAAGCACATGTCAATGTACGATGTTTATCGTATCAACCACGGGCAGTTGCATTCCATATATATAAATATTTAACAACATTTTTGGCTTATACTAAGTAATGTACATTTTTTTATGCTATATGTTGTGTTCTTATTAAAATGAACATATGTGCGAAAAATCATTTGGTGAATTCCTTACGGATTTTAAAGAGGAAATAAGTAACTATGATTTTTATGTACATAATTCACCACACATTTAAGTATAGTCAAATTAATTCACTGATATAAAGTAAATTGACTATGCTTATAAAGCTTGTATATATAAAATTCAAATCATTACTGCGGCAGGAAGCACTTTTTCAAAATTCAAAAAGTTATGTTGGAGAGAAATTATACATATACACACAGTGTAATTATTTGGAATTATTGTACCCATTTCTCCAATACGAGGAGTTCTATCCTCCCATTTGCTTTAATGCCTATGAACAGCTAAAGGACATTATGCGTCAATTCTTACCAAACCAAATATTCAATGCACAAACTTTGGCTTATATTCCACAGGGAAAGATAAGATATAATCGTTCGCTGAAACTAAGTTAACCTACCACTGCTTTGGGCTTGACGTTTATCAACTGTCGGGGTCTTTAAGATTGAAAATTTCAAATTACAATTAAAAAATAAAGTAATCCCGAACAATTTAAGTATTCAAGATAATTCTAAGGCTATTTCATCACTCCGAAATATGACGTACTCTTATATGTACAAGAACGATAACCGTACGTCAGTTTTCAACATATTGTACGACGTCACGGAAAGGAGTAACGAATGTTTATATGATTCAAAATCTTAAAGGCAAGACTTTTAGCTTGGAAAGATGGTTAGAACTTCACAGAACTGGTGAGCACACTAACGACTGAAAACCTTCATAAGTTAAGAATGTGCGTTAATTCTGAATATTTGTAAGGGAAGGAAATGTACCTGGGTATGTGTATGCCAGTTGGACGGCACTGTCAAGTTGCTCCCGGGACCATGGGTAGATTAGGGGGTGTCCGTAGGTCAAAGTGTAATGACAGTAATCAAGGTCTCTGTTCACCCTAATGTAATCTCTAAACTCACGCTAAACCTTACTTTAAACCTTAGGGTTGAACAGTGGTCTAGAATGGCCCCCACTAGGGTGATTGTTTACTTTAGCTCCGCATCGTTCCTACCTCGGGTTGGCTGTTATTGCTCTATATGATTTATATATTTTGTGTATAGAAATACCTACAGAGGACTGGTTTGATTGTCATTTTGAACATTTAATGAGTTAGTAGTATATGAGGGAAAATGTCTGGGGTTAGTCACTGTAAAAGATGATTATCTGGGAAGCTATGGTGAATCATTGTAAAAGTTGGTATATCTGTAGAATATCAACAGAACTAATGAAAACCTCACATTATCTCTGTAGCAGTAAATATTTAACGTTTAATATTGTTGAAATAAGGTCACTCTTAAAAATGCTCTGTAACCCTGTTGCACGATGTATCTGATGGATGATGCTGTCATCTCCAGTGGGAGATGAGAATAATTTTGGTATAATTTACTGTCATATCAGCTACTAGGTAAGGTATTTATAGATTCCATCGATATTTGCAAACATATTACCCTTTTTGATTAACCACACATTTTCATAACTTTTCTTATTCAACATTCTACAGTAAATTGTAATGCTCCAAATTGTGCTCTGCTACTGTCATTTCATTTTTCATACATTAGCATAACAGACCATAGCCAGGCAATATTCAAAGCTATGTTGAACTAAACTAGAAAAGTACTTGTGAAGCAACTGTCCTTTGGGGGCTTCGGCCTTTTAGATCTTTCTAGGGATGGGGAGAAAGAATATTTCCCATGTATTCCCTGTGTGTCGTAAAAAGTGACTAAAAGGGAAGGGAGCAGGGGGCTGGTGATCCTCCCCTCCTGTTATTTTAATTCTCCAAAAGAAGGAACAGAAAAGGGGGCCATGTTTGCCATTTCCCGCGTTAGCGAAGTAGCGTTGAGAACAGATGACTGAGCCTTAGAGGGAATATCCTCACTTGGCATATGAACGCACACTACCATATAATGTACAAACCTCCAACAGCCTGGATCAAACCTGGGACCACTGCATAGCAGTAGTGCTCCTGCCTGGTATGCATTGGTCCTGGGTTTGATCCTGGCTGTTGGAGGTTTGTACGTTATATATATTTCTTCTTTCAAACTATTCGCCATTTCCCGCATTAGCGAGGTAGCTTTAAGAACAGAGGACTGGGCCTTTGAGGGAATACCCTCACCTGGCCCAATTCTCTGTTCCTTCTTTTGGAAAATTAAAAAAAAAACGAGAGGGGAGGATTTCCAGCCCCCCGCTCCCTCCCCTTTTAGTCGCCTTCTACGACACGCAGGGAATACGTGGGGAGAAAGAATACTTCCCACGTATTCTGTGTGTCGTAGAAGGCGACTAAAAGGGAAGGGAGCGTGGGGCTGGAATTCCTCCCCTCTCTTTTTTTTTTTTTTTTTTTTTTTCCAAAAGAGGGAACAGAGAAGGGTGTCAGGTGAGGATATTCCCTCTAAGGCCCAGTCCTCTGTTCTTAACGCTACCTCGCTAACGCGGAAAATGGCGAATAGTATGAAAAAAAAAATATATATATATATATATATATATTTCTTTCTCCCCTATCCCTGGGGATAGGGGAGAATGAATACCTCCCACGTACTCCCTGCATGTCATAGAAGGCAACTAAAAGGGGAGGGAGCAGGGGGCTGGAAATTCTCCCCTCTTGTTTTTTAATTTTCCAAAAGGGGAACAGAGAAGGGGGCCAAGTGAGGATATTCCCTCAAAGGCTCAGTCCTCTCTTCTTAATGCTACCTCACTAATGTGGGAAATGGCAAATAGTATGAAAAAAAAAAATATATATATATATATATATATATATATATATATTATACATTATTATTACAGGAAGAAAAAACTTGTCACTTCTACACCCAAAAAAGCTGTTTCTCCTGAAGAGATATCACCTGCTGTAGAAACTCCCTCAAGCAAACGAAGAAAATCAACCAGTTACTACAAAAAGAAGGTGAGTTCTATTGCAATATTTTTATCAATCAATAAATTAAAATGTTGCTTTCCTTTTGTTGTTGTTAAATTTTCCTTTTCCTGCTTCAGAGCATTTGGATTTGTTTAGATCCTCATGCATATGCCATGGTTTATGGACACCTGTATACCCTGAATAATGACACTTCTTTTGCACAGTTGGTACTCTAGTTTAATGTATTGACCATTTCCCATAAATACGTTTTTGAACTTTAAAGGTGAGAGAGATAAGTTGTTAATAAAATAACAGCAAGATGAACGACTCCATATTCTGTCTACAGTGGCGTTCCTCAGGGTTCTCTTCTAGTCCTATTCTCTTTTCATGAATGATCAACATCTGACCCTGTTCAATCTTATGATAATGATTCTGCTTTTAGCTCATCTCTCCTCACTCTGTTACTCAATTCTCTTGTACTAAGCACATCTTAGTACAGACCTGTGCAGTATCTTAGAATGAGGAAGCGGAAATATAATTTTGTTGTGCTAAAATGTAAGTTTTACTTATCTAAATGTTGCTCATTTACTTTGCTCAACGTCACATCACCAAAATTCAATCCTGCAGTAACATAAACATAATAGGGATAACTGTATCATCCACTCTATCCTGGAAGCCCTACTTAGATATGAGAAAATCTGCTTTCCAAAAGTTGGGAAGGCCTGCACTAATGCTGTAATTTAAATGTTTCAGATCTACGTTGAGAATGACTAACACGTTTCCATCTCTTCTTTGCCTTTTACCAGTTCCCTTTGTGCTTCCCTCATTGTTGCTCAGATTTGTTCTCTAGTTCTCACATTGTTCACCTCGTTTCAAAATATTTTCTTATCCCTAAAGTTCACTAATACTTTCTCACCCTATCACTCTTTCCCCTATTGTTTTGTGCCTTTAAATTGATATGTACATGGTTACATTTTCAAAGTTTTTAGAAAAAAATTCTAAATTCATACATATATGGTTGCACTCTCAGAGTTTTTAGAAAAAGTACAAGTGTCAAGGCAAAATTGTTTCATATATTGTATCTTGGTTAAGACCTGATTAATTTAATTTTGTCATTTTCAGAGCAAGAGTCCTAAGAGTCCAGGAGAGAAAAGGAAGCACAGATTCCGACCTGGAACAGTTGCTCTACAGGAAATTCGTCATTTTCAGAAGGGGACAGGACTGCTGATTCCAAAGCTATCATTTTCTCGCTTGATTCGTGAGATATTAAGTGGCATGGACAGTAATTACAGGTTTGGTATTAATACTTATTTCATATGTGACATTGGGCTCCCATCTCAAGTCAGTATTCTTTTAGATTATATTAATTTTAATGCAGCTGTTACATTAGATAGCTTTTGCCTTGTTAAGACAATGTACTGGGGGTGATCTCAGATTCTGTACCTGTTTGTTTGAAGTTTGAGAGAAAAGAAAGGGAATAGGGGAGATCCTTATGTTTATCCTTATAGGTCTGTTAGCTTTGAATTTTGCTTTTATTTACCTAGGATCAGTTAAGTGTACATTCCTTCGCTTGGGATGGATAAGTGCGTACAGCTCTCATATTTTACATGCATCAATGTAGGGCCAGTGTGCTGAAGAAAACAGTGTTTATATGTCTATCTATCTAGTATCATTACTCTGATCCCAATTCAATGGGATTGGTCTGCAACATCATTTATACATATCCTTAACCTGTGTCATGGTACAGTGAGATATGGATGTTCTCATTTTAAAAAGTGCCTTTTGATTTACCACTTCAAGCTTTAAGCTGATTTGTCAGTTGACACAGTTCGCACTTGTGTCACTTACATACACAAAATACATCCATTGCATCTGATGCCCAGTCATTTCTCTGACATTATCTGAAATATTGTTAATCAGTTCTCTTTTTTGACCCTTTCTTGACTAGTATGTAGTATGTCACGCATTTTACATGACAGTAGCATCCTAAAAGACTTTCATCCCTGCATTTTTCTAATGACTTCACACCACATAAGCTTCTCACAGCTCCATTCTGTGTTCTGCATTCCCAGTACTGAAGCTTCAGCCGCTGAAAGCCATTGTATAATGGTTATATTTGTAAGAAAATATTTCTATGCCTCTTATTTCCATATCTAATTCTTAAATTTGGAATGTACGTGAAACAATTTAACTATTTAACTTAACCTGTATACTGTAGCAGACATCATTTGACAGAACACTGACAAAATGCGACATACATTGCCGGAGAAGATTTGTGCACCATCATTTTAAGGCTTGTACAAAGTATAGTATTCATAGCGGCAAGAACAGATGACCAAGCACTAGAGAACAAAAGAAAAATATGTTAGTACAGTATCTTTTACAAAATATGTACACATTATAGAAATACCTGATCTATTTTTTGGATAGTGTTGCAGGTGTAGATGTATTGGATAGCCCTGAAGGGATAGGTTGTTAAGATAACTTGGGTTAAAGTTGTGAAGTATATGATATAGATTAGGCTGTTCTAATTGTAGTTATCTCCTTTACAGGATACAGACAATGGCGCTTATGGCCCTACAAGAGGCAGCTGAATGTTACATCATTGGCATCTTGGAATTGGCTAACCTATGTTCGATTCATGCTAAACGGGTTACATTATTCCCTCAAGATGTTAAGTTGGTACGTCGCATTCGAGGAGATACTTGAAAAGTGAGTAGAACTTAGGGTGCCATTTATCTTCCCCCACCACATATTGAAGACCAAACAACCTTACCTGAAGAATTGTACTTGTTGGTTAGGTCATCAGACCAATTAGGCAGATGCCTTTTGATATAAAGAAATAGGACTGAGAAGATTTTTGGTTGCCTCAGGTGGTATATACAAAGGTGAAAATAGGAGTAGTACAAAGTAGAAATAAGATGAAACAAAATGTGAATTGGAATATGGTGATTCTTTTAGTAGAAATGTGTAAATGATTGCCAGGTGAATTGTATTGTGTGAGTGTAGCCAAAGTATTGAACTATCCAGAGTTGAATGAAGTCTTCTGTGGTGGTGCTTCCATTTACGTTTGAGATGAATCGATCTACTTTAAAGTAGACTCTCTTATTAGATATGTTTTAGCATTATCATGTCCAGTTTCACAGCCAAATTATAGTACAATGTTGTTGTATTTTATTGGATCATAATTGTGGTCATGTATTACAGTAAATTTTCTTTTGAAAAACCCACATCCTTTGACATGCAGGTTCACATGGAGATGCATTTAAGCACGCACACATAAACTAACATGCATACACACATTTGTACATGTACATACATAAACAGTGACAGGCTGTGCATGATCATGTGCCCAGATAGATATACAACAAAAAATTACAAACTTTAAAACATTGTAGTTTAATTTTTTTTTAACTGCTTTTATTTGGAACTGATTTAAAGGCTACCTTTAAGATTTTTTGTAATTACTTAACACTTGAAACTCCATCCACAGTGTGGATTTTTTTTTCTACAAATTTAGTTGATAGATTCTCATTCAGGAGTAAAAGAAAATACACACAAGAATTACAGTATTAGTTTCATGTTGACCCGGTACACTGCTAAGTGAGGGTGAAGGGTACGTCAGTGACATTTTTGACAGCACCTGATGAGAGTGGAGGAAGAAGAGCTGGAGTTGACATTTATCCTGAACTTATTTTCACACATTACCTTTTTTCATTCAATATACAAGTATATTATATTACATTAAGATAATTAGAAATAGCACATTGTAGACACTATGAATAAATGCGAAGACATCGAGTGGCAGGCACACTCAGGAAGGATTATGGAGGTATTTTATCTTTGGAAATGCTGTAGCTGTATACTTGTCATTTCTTATCAGCCCTCAGCTACCCCTTGATTACAAAAAAAAAAAAAAAAAAAGGTGAAATATGTCTCCCATGCATGCCTTCTCCCTTTTTATGTAATCCTGCTAAGATTACTCTCCAGTTCACTTGATTCCATACATTTCTCATGTTATTCTTTACTTTTCTCTCAAACTGATTCAAAATTTATGGCAGAGCACTGGAGATAAAAAAAAAAACTAATATCAGAAATATTACACCTTTCACCTAAAATTCAGCGAGGCGAGATTGACTGGTAAAATGTGGGGAGGATATTGAGAGATTTCTAAATACTAGACTTAATTTCAGACACTACTCTTAAGTCATAGACAAACAAAGTGTTGATGGAGAATATTTAGAAATATTGCACCTTTCACAATATAAATAAATGTGAGGACATTGAATGGCAGGCACATGTAAGAAGGATTATTCTTTTTTATTTTTGGAAATATTCTTGCTGGCTACCAGTCATCTCTTACCAAACACCTCTGTGATCCCAATATTACATAAAATTAGGTGCAGTTGTCAAGTAGTTTCTTCCAAAAGCGGAAGTTAGTAGGGGTACCTCCCGTGCAGGCCTCCCTTGTCATGTAATCCTGCTGAAATCACAGTCTCTTATTTTTTCACATTTCTCATATTCTTTTTCTTGACTTTCCTCACAGATTGATATATGCCTTAAGTGCTTCTCCTCATCACATCCAATACAACATGTATTTTCAGCATGGTCACAGTGTATGCACAACTAGCAGGTTGATACCCATACATTTGCATTGGTGATTGTAGGGTTACTGAGGAAAGGAAAGTTTATTCTCAGCCTTCTTAGTGACATGAGAGACCTCTGTAGGTTATGATAATACAGCTTGATACTGAACCATTTCACTGTTGTAGTCCCAACATCCACTGTGCACTCTTTGTGTAGCATATTTTCAGTTATTCTAAAGAAAATATCTCCATAAATTTTATTACAGATATCTAGAACACGATTTTCTAAATCAGATGATATACAATTCTCATGCTGCTCCACTGCTATCTGTGTAAGATATTCCAGGAATAGTCAGGCATACAAAGTGAGGTGTGTGGTATTTTTGAAAATGTTTTTGTCAAATATGATTAGGATTTTCATCATTGATATCTGTTATCTTCTAAATACTGCAAGAGCATCACAGATTAAGCTGTTATTGTAATGTGATGGAAAAAATTCAGGCTTTAGAATCTGGTAACAATGTGTTGGATGCCACTACAAGCTATAATAGGCTTTTGTGAAGGATGTTTTTTATACAGATAACTTTTTTACTGCAAAGAGTACATATGTATTTATATTTCAATAAATTCATAATTCTTTTTCTTAAAGATATTGGCATGTATTATTATTATACAACCTAACCCTTTTATGGGGTTTCTGCAGGTTTGAAAACACTCCACAGTGAGGCAAGGAGATGTTGACTTCTTTGGAATACAAAAGTTCTTGACACTGTTGACTCTATCCATGCATTGAAGATGATACATCCTTGCTAAAGGTGACTTTTTGTTTGTGATGTAAACAATTGCAGAGTGGGGTAACATCTATTGGTGAGCTGTCTTGATACCTGCTTCATTCCCTGCATGCTGAAGCTTTGGAACTCTATCTTCTCGTGCTTTTCCCAACAACTATGATCTGGTACATTTCAAAAGACAGGTCTTTCACTTCTTCCAGTATTTGTAAATACTTTTTCTCTTGTTTTTCCATTTCATAATTCTCTCTGTACTGCAATTAAGGCCTGGCCTTGGTATGAACTTTGTCCATGATTGGATCCTTCAACATTAAAAAAAGTATGCATAAATCTGCCGAATATACCTTTTAAGTTTTAATTTTATGGGAGAATGGAGAGAGGGTGGTGGGATGCATTAAGCATCAGACTGGGTAGGAGCAATGTGGCTTTAAGGGTGGTAGACAACGTAAGGAACACTTATTTGCTTTGAAGAATTTGTTCGAGAAATACTTGGATTGTATAGAAAGGGTTGATTGAAATGTCTTGTGGAAGGTGCTATAGATGTATAGTGAGGAAGGAAAGGTACTAGAAACAGCGAGGAGTTTTGACTGCATCTAAAAATTGTTTAAAACAGTAATCAAAAGTTTCCTCAAAATAGGGAATTTACGCAGTCTTTGAATGGTTAAAGCCTTAATTTCATCCCAGTCAGCCATGTCAAGTTTTTGTCTTTTGAGGGCTATTTGTTGCAGACTTTTTTGCTCTACTCAAGAGGATTGAATGGTTATCACTACCATGGCCTTGAACAACTGACCAGTAGAAAAAAATCATGGAATGGAAAAGGTTTTAGGTGCTTGGGGTTTGAACATGCATGTGGGTGTAATCTTTGTATGGGACTGAGTGAACTGAAGCAGTGGTGGTATAGAGAGGATGGTGTGCTGCTAATGGACTGAAATAAGTTAAATGCAGCAGTCGTGGGAAACATGGAAAGGTCTGTGGGGCTTCACTGTGGATAGGAAGGCATTACATATTGCAGCTAGAGAATGGATGTGAGCAAAGCGACTTTTTCATTTGTTCCTGATGCTACCCTTCTAACTTGGGGGAACTGTGGTGGTGTGTGTGTGTGTGTGTGTGTGGATCAAACTAAATTTCAATACCAGAAAGTTTTTGAGGATGGACATTAAGGTAACATCCCATCATTAAAAATCTCTTATTGCTTATGTCCCATAATAGGATGTGTGCATTGAAAAAGAGGAAAATGGCTCGGTAGGTCATTTATTAAGTCTTCAGGAACAGTTTACACCGATTCTCCTGGATCAAAATACAAGGAGCAGACAGTAATTTTGGATCTTTAGGATAGTTTTATGCTAATGTTTGTAAAGTAGCCCTAAGTGGAACTACACTATGATTACAGTTTGATCTCTCAATATCGTTATCTCCTTTAGCCCCATTACCAGGTGGATGGTTGGATTTAAAGAAGATATGGTCACATCCAAGGGTTAAACACTCTGTTCCTATCTTAGTCTGTTGCAGGCAAATGATACATATGGTGTTTTGTTTGATAAAACTTTTAAGATCTACCAAATGGGACTGCATTCCTCTACAGTCCCATTGATGAATACTATCCATTAAAAATCAAAATTTCAAAGTTATAAAAACTTATTCTAAGGAGGTACTTGTGCTTTTTGGCTCACCTACTAATGACTTGGAGTCATGCCAAGGCAATACAGCAGATGACTGGAACCAGGGCACATAAGTGGTTAGGGGACACCACAAGAAAGTGTGAGGGCTTGGCTGTGGATGGATTCTCTGGTTTCAGTACATTATACATGTGGATGTGAGCAAGCGAGGCCATTAGTTCTTGACACTACCTCGCTAAGGGGGTAAAATGAAAAAGACGTTTAATGCAACAACTGTATTGTATAAAAGTAAATGGATTATTGTAGCTGTTTGTTTCCTAAGCATGTTATCAGCATTTTTCAAGAAAACTGCACCAGTCATGGGTGTAAAGTACTAGAAAAGTAAAAATCTGGTTTTTCTTCCTTAAAAATATTGTACATGACTGGTAATGCAACCAGTTTAAAATAAAAAGACACGGGTAAATGGGTAAAAGGGCAACAACTGCTTGACACGCCAAGTCCCTTGTTTATGTGGATTCTGAACAGAAATGATCAAGCCATGGATTTAAAGGAGACGCTCCCAATAAAAGAAGCATGTATTTTCCTACATACCTTCAGCAATGACCAGTTACGTATTCTGCACACATGGAGGTATCACGCAATGAGAAAGAACACTTATCTCACTAACAATGGGAGGGGAACTCAGTCACTCTTTACAGTGTACACTGAAGTCTTCAGCTAAACAACCTTAGCAATGGCATGAGAGGACAGCACATGCATGCCATATGAAGTGAGATTGTTTAAGAATTAACAAAATCATTAAGAGTAGGTTATCAGCAGATGAAAAAACAAAAACTGCAAGTTCAGTGACAAATTTTGATGCAAATGACATCAAAGCTTTGTGTTCTGAGGTCAAGGAGGCAAGCAACAGGTCTCGTTATCTTACAAAAGGCACATAATCTACCCTTAAGGCAGATTTGAAATACTTCCTTAGTATACAGAGATTCTAACATACGTATGGCCAGCAAAGCAGATATTCTTATGGCTCCTGTATGTGATCCGAGATATGTAAAACAAAAAATTTTAAATTATCAAGCACCACAAGAATGAAAAAATTACCACTACTATATAATGAAAATAACCATGTCAAAATTTATGCAAAATACACTTGAGGAGAAGCACACTTAGCAACAGGACTTAATTGTGAAGCTTTAAATGTGTCAGAAAAACAAAAATAATGGAAATCATGCTCAAAATCTTGGGAAAAATTATATCTAAAAACAAGTTCTCGGAAGGTCAAACATATAAGATGATCAATTAACAATGAAATCATGATTTTTTCCTGATTACCCTAGTTTTGTTAATATAACACCTCGACTTATATGAAATCAAAGTTATAGTACGAGCCTCAGCTTTAGACTGTGGAGTAGCAATAAAAATCTGGACATCCTCTTAGAAATTTACATTTTAGTAGACAAAATACATTTATCTGCCATAGGCAGATGTCTATGAGCATCTGTAAGAAATTTGCTTGGTTGGGGATCAAGATATCATTTTACCCTCCTAAATAAGGTGTGTCAATGAAAACATCCTCCTTTAACCACTGAGAAACTGGTTGATACTCATTCATGAGCACTCATCACCCACATAGCAACCTGACCTCATATGTAACGGCATGATAAAGCGAATTATAGCTAAGTGGCAGCTGTCACTATCATTCACTGACCACTGGAGTCAGTGACTTGGGCCTGTTACTGTCAGGAGTCAAGAAACAGTTTTTCATAAAAGGAAAGAGGAAAAGAAGGGCAGGGAAATCAAAAGGATCCTTACAGGGCAGTCTATGATAGAAAAATGTTTTTTCAACCTTCAAAAACTATATTCCTCATCTAAAGACAGTTATGAAAGCAAACCCACAAGAAAGAGGAAGTACTTTAAAATAAAAAAGGTACTTACCCTTATTGATAATAAGGCTGCAGTTTTGGACCATCTGAACGCCACATTTGCCTTCCACCAATGACAGGGTTAAGAGATGACCTATGCAAAAGTTGAGCAAAACACCAACAAAAACTAGGGTTCTGCATAATGAAGAAATAAAGTTCCTACAGAGGTTTTGTATAGAAACAATTATCATAAGACACTACAAGAACTACCTCTGGAGAGACAACTCAACTTCGTTCCCCTTTCGTATCATTGCATAGGGTCTATCTACCTGCCATACTGATAATAAAGGATTATAAAGCTCTCTTATTTGAAGTAAAAGTCAATCAAAAGATCAATAGCAAGGGTTTGATGTTTTGAAAATCAAGGCCCCATTCCATGCTGCAGTGGTTACTGTCATTAACAACATAAAGAATTTAATATATTTTCATGTTCAAGCATCCAATATAAGTTCCATACCCAATACCCTTGATAAAACTTTTAATATGTATAAATCATAAGTCTAATATACTCTGTAAACATTACAATAAGATAAATAAAGACAAAAACTGAAATGATGACTGATCAAAAGTCTATGGCTGCTATCCTTTGGTAGCTGATGCTTGTGGTGTCTTTCTACTAGTTCCAAAAATACCAGTCAGTAATTACAAATTATGTCTCAAACATAGATAAAAGAAAAGGGTAGTGATGAGATACCTATGAAGACCAGAAGCAATAGCGAAGAACTGCTTGTAGATGTTTGCAATGATAACCAGGTCTGTTCTGCATGTGTAAGTGACTGATGGCGGTGGCTGGCCATAAAAATTACCCCAGTGAGTCATAGTGCCACAGACCAAGGAAGATTGCTTTATGGATGCCGAGTTCCTGTGAATAAACATGAACTGGCTTCATATGTATAAAGGCTGAAGGAGGTGAATCAAGGATACATCCTATTTCTTTTTTTTGTAAAGCACTGTTTTAATCTACTAACTGAGCAAATCCTTAAATGTACATCCTATTTCCTTTTTTGGGTAAAACATTTTTTAATCCTCCACTGATTAAGTATTCTCAGATGGTCATAGTCTTCTTATTATAAATGAATATTTCTTACAGATAATTACTATATCACGAGTATATTCATTGAAATAATATCTTTACTTGAAGAACATAAGTACTTTATAATCACCTTCAGTAATGATACCTCCAGATTTTTATGCTCATGAAAAGAACAGCTACTGTGTTTCCTGGTTTTGATTATAGCATACACAGCTTTTTATTTTTGTTTTCCAACTGCGTAAATCCACATGTCCATTTTTTAAGCAATGTTCTTTCCATTTTAAATACTTTTGATTTTTAAACTGCATCTTAAAAAATTCTTGTCCTACCAGTCCCTGTTTGCCACCACTGTGCGGTACACTACACTGACCTGTATCAGCAAGAAAACTATTACCACAACATCATCTATAAGTCCAATAAGACCCAAAAAGGCCTCTGGGATGAGGTCAATGGGTGTTATAGCATAAAGAAAGGCAGTGATGACACAAATTAGGAACCTGAATCTTGATAACATTTCAATGCCACGCCAGGTGAATAATTCTGCCCAGATGTGACGTAAAATGGTGGGTAGGTCTTGTAGTTGGCTGTAAAACTGTAAGAAATAAAATTATTTTTTCTTAAATTTACTTTTTGTGTAATCGAGAAAGTTGAAAATGAGATATGAAGAGAAATTATGAAAACATCTTGACTTGCGTTAAATATGGATATTGAAAAGCAGAATGGTAGTGTTAACAAATTTTTCAAAGATAAAAGATTTAATGATGTTGGAAAAACAGAGCTAATATCCTCTATACAATACTTCAAATAAAAAAAGCCCACAGTAGGAAGCCTGTATCTTAAACTGATTTCCAAGTCAAAAAATATGTGTACCACAGTCAAATCTTTACTTACAGATGTAGGATGTTCAGAGTACATGCGATTGTATTGCTTTATGTCAGCCATTACACGCTCCCTCTCCTCTATTTCTGTAATTTCTGTTGTGTTAGTTTCACCCTCTGAAAAGCATGGCAGTAGTAGTGTTACCTGAAATGATGGAAATAAATTTATTTCTTCATATCAATTCCTTTAAAGTAGAATGAAAAAATTCAGTTTATAATTTTTTCCTCAACATCTTTTTGTAATTTTTCTTGTTCTCCACTTTAACTCTGATTATAGTGGGTGGGAAGCAGGAGCATTTTCAATTTGATGATCCCAAACTAATGGCTAGAAATTAACTGAATGAAATATATCAGAAGGCTGTAAAACTTAAAACCAAACCACTCAAGGCAGTATATGTCATTTATAAATTGTTTCTTAGTCAGATGGGGAACCCTGGAGGTGAGGCTAATTCCCATATGAGTACACTTAAAAGTGCATAATATTCCATATTCATTTATAAATGATTTTTATTTACTTATTTATTTTTCTTTGTCGCTGTCTCCCGCGTTAGCGAGGTGGTGCAAGAAAACAGACGAAAGAATGGCCCAACCCACCCACATACACATGTATATACATACACATCCACACACGCAAATATACATACCTATACATCTCAAATGTATACATATATACATATACACACAGACATATACATATATACACATGTACATAATACATACTGGCTGCCTTTATTCATTCCCATCGCCACCCCACCACACATGAAATAAAAATCCCCTCCCCCTCGTGTGTGAGGTAGCGCTAGGAAAAGACAACAAAGGCCACATTCGTTCACACTCAGTCTCTAGCTGTCATGTAATAATGCACCATAACATCAAATTATGATAAACCATTTCAGCAGTGCAGATGTACTAATAAATCTGCAAGTACTCTTTAGCAATATGCATTTGATTTATCTATCGAAAATTTGTCAAACAGTACAGGTGGCATTTTGGACCTTTACAGAGAACTGCTGTATTCTAATGGTATACACTATGAGGTACTCAGTCTCCCAAGATGGATGCCTTCTAATTAGTAAAAAAAATCAGTCTGACTTGTCCAATTTCTAACGTTGCTAATACATTCTTAGGTATATTTTCATTCTTTACCTTTCATAAATATAAATGCAATTTTAACATTTCTACTTTTTCCCAATATATTCTGGGGTGATCTTTTTCTTTTCTTGCCTCTCATAAATATAACTCCATTTTATCCCCTAGGTTTTACTACTTCTTTAACTGGAAATCTATTTAACAATGCTCTCAGTGACTAATATTTACCACCATTAACAGACTGGGTGAAAAATTAAAAGGATTTCTGAAATGCCATTTTAAGGGTTCAGAAAAATATTCTCAGTCCAAATACAATAGCTAAACCTACCTCTTGACGACAAAAGGGACAGGGCATTGGTGACATGGTGAAATTTGTTTTCCAATTCTGGATGATGCAACTTGCTGGAAGGATAAAAATCATATATGATTAGTCAAGAAGTGGAGATGAATTGTATTTGCTTATGATTTATTATTCAAAAAAGAAAAAGTATGGCTATTTACCATGTTACCAAAGTACCACCAGGAACTGGGAGAGATGGTGTAATGCACTCACATCCATTCTCTGTCTTTCATGTGCAGTGAACCAAAACTAGAGCATACTGGAAATGTGGGAAATATGATGGGAATGATGATCCTTTATTATCCTTAAATCAATGTTTATAAACAATGTTATCTGCCTCAACATATGCAGATAATCAAAGTGTAATATATGAAGGCATGCTCTTAACACTTATATAATTATTACAGTCCAATGAATGAACTGTTAGTATTAGCATGTTACTACAGTGATGAAGTATTCATCAAGACAACAAGCTATTCCCAACAACTTATAAAAGCAAGATGAAATGATTACCATGGTCATTTGTAACTAGAGATACAGCCAGTATATACACTGGCATACTACTGCTACACACTAGTGAGTTCACAGATGAAAAAAATAACTAAACCACAAATATGAAGTCATTCTTAACAACTGATAGTACTGCACCATACAATATGTACAAAAATGCTACCGATTCATATCTATAGAACTTTACTAATCTACAATCTCTGTTTAAATTGACTTTCTCCTGATTATGCATTATCTTCAAACTTGAGTGATATTTACATATTCAATTCTCTGACGATACTGGACACTGCCTATTTGCACCATCCACGTGTTCAAACCTTAAGGTGGGGACACATGCAGATGGGAAGTACCATTCTACATGCAGAGAACCAAAAATCTAGCGAGAAATAAGCAATTATGATATATTTAGCAAAACAACATATTCTCCTGAGAGGTTCTACAAACTTTTTAAACGTCAAATAGATCTACAAATACATTTCCTGTGCTTAATCAAGACAATAATGAGTAAAAAATTAATTTTGTATAAGCAATAATCTCACTTACCACAGTACATATGGCCACAATTAGTTTCCACAGCAAACTTTGCAAGATCCATACAAATAGGACATTCGTTGTCAGATGCTGATCTGCGCACACGAACCATGCTTGCTTCTGAAAAAATAGAAAATTCATTTTAACACTGCAAAATAAAGATGTCAACAATACAGTCAATCAAAAAGAATCTAAACATTAAAGCAGTTTCAAAATACTTGTATTCATCTAAAAATAAAATGATAATTCAGTATACCTGTATGTACTTAAGTCAGTTTCAAAATACTTGTATTCATCTAAAAATAAAATGATAATTCAGTATACCTGTATGTACTTAAGTTCAAACAGTCTACAATCACCATATAAATCATAGGTACTTGAGTTTGAAAAAACATTGAAACTGACAAGTTCTTACAATACTACAAGCAAGCTTGACGACTGACATCATGCACAGTCAGATATTTGTTCTTATACTATTTCTCATTAAGTGGGATTATGTCAATACGAGAGCATGAAATAACTACATCAATGGATAACAATGCATTAGTGTAAGGGCTAGAAGACACACCAGTGAGAGCAGTGTTTGAGGTCTGTCTCTGCTGCTAATGAAAGGAAGGGCTCAGGCAGTAGCAGTACTAGTTCCTCCCAAGAACCTAACCCCTCCGATAAATCTTGGCTCTTTACTCATTTCACCATGATCTGCTGTCTTTCTATTAATGCTTCCTATGTTGAAGGCCATCTAGCTAGTACCTCTCCTACTATCCTACTTCAACTGGAAGTGTGCATTTACCAATTTCTCCTGCAATGAGAGTACACTCGTGGGACCCCAGCTCTTGAACATTCTCAATCATAAACTACTTAAATTTCTGTATGCTGTCTGCATTAGCCATGACTCTGAACATTTCCAGAAAGACTGGTTAAGGAAAACTAAGGAATCTTTAAACAGCAACATCAGATCATGCTGAGACATGGGCAGTATTGTTCTGCAAACCTTGTCCAACTGCAAGGCTAAATCTACATCTATTAAGCTGATTACAGGGTACAATTTCTGAGCATTAAGAATATTTGATAAGTATGCTAACAAGATTAACAAGATTTAGATTTAAGCTCTGACCTTTGTTTTTGTTACACGTTTATCAGCAGAGCTGGAAAATAACTAACGAAAAACATGCAGAAAGATTTATCAGATAAGGAGATCTGAGGTTATGATAGTAGGCACAGTGAGAATTTAGAGTGATTTGAGGTACTGCATATGGCAACTGCAAATTAAGTGCAAGAATTACTGCTGAAATGGTGTGCAAAGAAAAAGAATCTAGGAAGAATCATAGTGTATTTGAATTACGTAGGTAGCAAACAATACTGAGGATACATTTAAGTTAGGGTACAAGAACTGAGTAAGGGATTAGTTGAACTGCTGGGATGAAGGAGTGCGAGGAACTTGGGGAAGAGGAAGACCACCTGTGACATGGGCAAATAAAATGGAGGAATACTGGAGGGAGAGAAAGGGTGGAAGAATGTGTGGAATGGTGTATACGAGGAAGGCATGTAAGGACAGGGATAAGTGGAGATTTTTTGCCATGGCCACCCCTTGATGGGAGTTCCCTGAGGGAACAGACATCAGAGATATAGATAGATAGATAGGCAGAGTGACTTTTTTTTGTGTATGTGGAAGAGGTTATCCATAAGCTACTTGACTCTAATAAAAAAAGGTACTTTGAATATACAGAGGAAGAATATATATTATATAGAAGGAACTGCTCACCATCAGTATTGGTGCTGACACTACTATTAAAAGTCACATTTGTTTGTCAACACTGTGATAAAAGCAATAATGATGTCTAATGACTTCTCCATTCCACCACAATTTCATTTGAACAATACTAGCAACTCGTATTCATAGTACTGTGTGTGAATAGCACTGTGGTATTATCTTTGAAACAAAGTATTGACATCTCTAATTTTTCCTCTACTTCCTACATTACATCAGCAAAGGCCATATGATAATGCTACTTAAGTTTACTGTAAGTCTGAAGGTTATTTATGTAAAACTGAATCAGTAACCTTTTACTGGTTTCTATTCAAAGACATCCTTTTTCTATAAACTACCCTCACTGGAGGTTCTTGTTTCACTATAATGAAAGCTCTTCATTTAAGTCACATATAAAAACTACTTTGAAGTAAAAAAAAAATGGGGATATTACTGCTGTAAGTTATACCGTCTCTTTCTTTTATGATAATCATTATTGAGCCACAAGTCATTTTTGATCAGTTAACAGATAAAACTTTGAAAATATTAAGAATATGAAATCATTTAAAAAAACCTTATAAAAATCTTACAGCAAAATTATTCTGAAAAATGAAGGAAATTAAATGGAAGTAATTCACAAAATTTACAACCTTTCCAAAATGTTACTGACTCTACATGCACATAGAGCAAACATATACCACTGTCCTACCTGAACTCAAGGTCTCCTCACTGATGTGTTTCTTCTGGGCAGGAGGTTTTAGTTTTGCAAGAAGGAATCTGAGTCAGTAGTTAGGTATCAATAAGAATGGTCCAATCAAATGAATTCAACAAAATCATCTTACCAAGGAAACTCAGTGAATAAACAAGAACTATAAACCAGATATATGAAAGAATTTAAAATAAAAAAGACATAGTAGTAGGTACACATACAAACCACCTTAGAGTAAAGATAAGTTTATTAGTAACACGTTTTGGTAATAACAACAAGGAAAAAAATCCACATAAAATGTAGCATATCCCTAACATGCAGGAAAAGCTAGCAATAATGGCAAGGAGCACAGTTAACACATTCAACTTCAAATGACAGTCCTAAATTTGGTTCAAAGATAAAAATCAAAAGCCTCCATATAACATGCTAGTTTTACAAAATTAACCTGAAGGATAATAAAGTGACAGTCTAACTGAAGGAATTCATAAAGGGAGCATGCTGGTGTGTTATGAGAAAGTGTTATGTTGGGTCACTGGTACAGGAATGCACAGAGATTTAGAGCCTCCAAAATGTCTTAAGAAATTTATTTGTTACCTTGTTCATATAAATTCATTGCTATTTAGATCTTCTAAAGTGTATGCAATATTTCCGCTCTCAATCTTTTATTAAGTGTACACGGTGTCAGACTGGGTATGGACAGGGAGGTGTTTTCTTCATTTTTCTTATACCAGACTGTCTTGCCACCTCTGTGAGATAGCATTTGAAACACATGATAAATGACTTCATTTGCACATACCTAATCTCTACTAACACTTGAGTGTATCATCTACAGCCATACCTCACAAACAAATCCACGGTTTGCCCCAACAATTTCACATGGCCGGGTTCAGTCCATTAACATGTGGCTCTCCTATATATAGCATCACCCCAATTCTTTCTATCTAATAAATGTCTTAATTTCCACCCCCTAAATGTTTTAGTGCCAATTCCAAAATAAACAAATAATACCCACATAAGGGTTTGCCAACTGATGACCATGTACTCATTGACTAACTGGGAATTCCTTTGATGGGAGATGTTAGGGGACTAACCTTTCTTTCAGTACTTTTATCTTTCTAATTCAGGTACACAGTGCTGTGTCTCTTGTTGGAATGTCACACACTAAATCCCTACACAACTAGTCAAATATTGCTGTTTTTCTTATCTATGTACAGTATTGTCATTTCCCATCATCTTCATTCACAAGGAGTGCATATGACCATGCTCCTTTTTAATGACATTTATTCTGCAGAACTGGGGTCTCCAACCCCAATCCTGGGGCCATCAGAAGACAAGGACATTCAATTCCCTGGGATAGACAGTCACCCTAATAGCTCAATGCTATCATTCCATTACATAAAGTATATTTTTTGTATCTCATGTCTTCATGTTCATATTTGCACAGATTTTCTAAAACTTTCTCTTATTGTATTTACTATTTCCTATCGTATTTACTTTTTCCTATCTCTTGCTATGAAAACCCTCTTTCTTTTAACAATAAAGTATTCTCATTTCTTTGTGAAAGCCAGTGACATTCACTTAACATACATCATATTTAAACATACCTAATTCTTCACAAAAATAAATCAATCACTATTGATCTTCATCTGAAAGTGTATTGATGGTCAGTAAATGAAGTGCTCAGGGAAAATCCTATATACAACAGTGATGTGAATTCATAAAAGGACGAATGGAGACAAGACAAGAAATAAGCATGGCACTAAGCTCCAGTCTGGGATGCCATCAAAAACTTCAGGTCAAGTCTTATCTTTAATAAACACTCCAGTGGTGAATACTAACAGATGTTATAAAAGATTCCTGCCACTTTACTTCTAACAAGAGCCCTATCAATAATCCAAGGCTATGGACTATATCTGTAAAATCACTCTGCAAAAAAATGTATAATGAATATGCTTTGCAATCTCAGGTGAGTTATGTTCCATAAAGTACATGTATTTCATGCATGAACAGTACATCAGAAACTACATACAAAGACTGAGTTACATAACTGTGGGCAGAAAATTTTAGCGACAAAGTCCAGGGGATAGGGGCACCTGTGGTACATGAGAATTTAGCAAAACATCTATGCAAGTATTTTTGTCATGCTACAACTTTCTAACACTAAGGCAAAATATTTCTTTATCGAAACATATTCATCCTGTTTGGGTTCTCCATGTACTGGCCCATTAATGATGCAAAGCAAAGTTGTCCTAAGAAGCCTCTGTTGCCTCTTACATGCAAGAGAAAAATAAATCTTCATAAGCACAACTTAAAAAATTACAAAATTATCAAGCATGAAAATATACAGTTGATATAGATGTCTTGGGACAAATACTAATCTACTCTCAATAAACAGTACTGAAACAGACATAAGAGCCATGCATCTACTGCATTGCATTATGACTCAGAAGAGTAAAATTCAATTCCTCTGGTAACTTCCTGTATCCTTGGTAATATTAAAAAGTTTTGATTATTTCATCAAAAATCCTATAATAAGAAAAAGGTAGCACATCACTAAAGATCTAATACCTCAGTTCTTAAGTAATGCTATGGCTTAAATCATGCTCCCATTAAAGGCCTGTGTGAACTAAGTACTAAAGCCTATCCAAGAGAACACCCATAATGAAGAAATTCTAGTTCATAACCAGGCATTAAAAAGTATAAATCAAAAGATCATCTATCATTTGATGCTGCATACATCTAAGTTACATAAGTGCTCTGACAAAGTGGCATTAACAAAATAATAATGGAAGTAATATGCACATCACAGATATTTTTGTGTTGCCTTGGCATGTGTACCAAACCCACAAGGGTAGGATGTAGAACTTGCTATATATCACTAAGTGCCTACTACTCAGACCAAAAGTGTCTTAGTTTTTCTTTTTTTTTGTCCAGAGCCCAGTAGAACCTCATACATATTTACATGACATAGTATCCAAAGGGGCTAGTCTTTTCATGCTCTTAAAAAGCCAAGCTGATCTCATGAAGTGGCATTAACATGGATTTCAGTGATAAAAAACATCCCTTAGCATATAATCATCTTGATAATACCCAAGCAATCAACTACATCTAAGATTTAGAAAAAAAAAAAATATATTCAATCTTTCACAAATGCCTGAAAAAGTCTACATACGACAAATGATTCTTTACATTTTCAACTCTGTTCATATTACATAATTAGAATGCATACACATTCTGCATGTGTACTTTTAGGATCTAAAACCTTATCACATCCCAGATCAACAAGTAGGAACAAGTCAGTTCTGACTGGAAAAAGCTGTAGTTTATACTCCATATGATGGATAAAAGAGCCTAAGACTGAGCTATAGCTGTATAGTTATGATATGAACTGTCAAGTTGAACAATTTTTCATATACTATGTAAATCGTCCATTTTCAGATTTCTTGGTGTCACTGATGTAGAATCACCAAATCACAAAGAGGGCACAACTGGGTATCAGTCATGGCTCGCACAGTTCTCATCTACTTCAAATTGTGTCAGCATCTCTTAAAGATGAAAAATTCAACAAAAGTGCAACCCTGGATGATCAAGTGATCATTTCTGATACAAACACTACACAAAGGCCATAATGAATATAGAGTATATATACATTTTTTCATTTTTTCATACATATTTGCCACTTCCTGCACTTGTGAGGTAGCATTAAGAACAGAGGACTGAGCTCGAGAGGGAAAATCTTCACTTGCCCCCCCCCCCCCCCCCCCCCCCCCCTCTGTTCCTTCTTTTGGAAAAGTAAAAACTAGAGAGGAGGATTTTCAGTCCCCTATCCCCTCATCCCAGGGGTTTTGGTGCATTACACATGACAGCTAGAGACTGAGTGAGAACGAATGTGGCCTTTTGTCCTTTCCTAGTCCTACCTTGTGAGGGGAGGGGAGATGCTGTTTCATGCATGGCGGGGTGGCAACAGGAATGAATAAAGGCAGCAAGTATGAATTATGTGCATGTGTATATGTCTGTGTATGTATATACATGTATACGTTAAAATGTATAGGTATGTATATGTGCATGAGTGGATGTGTGTTTCCTTGTGCTACGTCACTAACGCGGGAGACAGCGACAGAGTATAATATAAAGAAAAAATATAGGGGAGAAAGAAAACTTCCCACATACTCCGTGCATGTCGTAGAAAGCAACTAAAAGGGAAGGGAGCAGGGAGCTGGAAATCCTCCCCTCTCGTTTTTAGTTTTCCAAAGGAGAGAACAGAGAAGGGGGCCGAGTGAGGATATTCCCTCAAAGGCTCAGTCCTCTGTTCTTAACGCTACCTTGCTAATGCAAGAAATGGCGAATAGTATGAAAAAAAAAAAGCGGAAGTAAATCATAGGGTGGGGGAGGGGGCGAAAATCCTGGGAGCCTTGAAGAATGTGTGGAAGTCGAGAACATTATCTCCGAAAGCAAAAATGGCTATGTTTGAAGGAATAGTGATTCCAAAGATGTTGTATGGTTGCGAGGCGTGGGCTACAGACAGAGTTGTGCGCAGGAGGGTGGATGTGCTGGAAATGAGATGTTTGAGGACAATATGTGGTGTGAGGTGGTTTGATCGAGTAAGTAATGTAAGGGTAAGAGAGATGTGTGGAAATATAAAGACCGTGGTTGAGAGAGCAGAAGAGGGTGTTTTGAAATGGTTTGGGCACATGGAGAGAATGAGTGAGGAAAGATTGACCAAGAGGATATATGTGTCGGAGGTGGAGGGAACGAAGAGAAGTGGGAGACCAAATTGGAGGTGGAAAGATGGAGTGAAAAAGATTTTGAGTGATCGGGGCCTGAACATGCAGGAGGGTGAAAGGCGGGCAAGGAATAGAGTGAATTGGATCGATGTGGTATACCGGGGTCAATGTGCTGTCAATGGATTGAATCAGGGCATGTGAAGCGTCTGGGGTAAACCATGGAAAGTTCTGTGGGGCCTGGATGTGGAAAGGGAGCTGTGGTTTCGGGCATTTTTGCATGACAGCTGGAGACTGAGTGTGAGCGAATGGGGCCTTTGTTGTCTTTTCCTGGCACTACCTTGCTCTTATTCACATTTACTCTTAACTTTCTTCTTTCACACACCTTACCAAACTCAGTTACCAGCTTCTGCAGCTTCTCACATGAATCAGCCATAGCTCCTCCAATTTCTCATTTCAAGAATTTCACGAGTCCAAAACTTTCTCTTCACCATTGTGACTGTCATATGGTCATTTGAAAAGTTAGAGCAAAAGTTTTCATGGCCCTGAAGCATTGTTTGTAAAGGTTGAGATTCATGTAAACAACTTTACCATACACATTATCAAATGTATTTAAGAATGCAAGTACATCTGTGAATTATACATCCTGGCTCTCTGGGATTTTACCCTTCCTTGTATTTATTGAAGCCTGTAACCAGCTCAACACATTATGAACAATAAAATCTGAACCAACTTTGTTCTCTTCGATGCTTCTAATCAGCAACTTGATCGCAGAACAAAACTGTGGAACTCAATTTCTACACCAAGACATACCTTACTGTGCCTCACTTCTTTGGATTCAGTAATACAGAATGCTTAATACTGCATCTTAAGATCAAAACCAGTACCTGTACATCTTTTTCTACCATTCCCATCAATGTTTCCTCATACCTTAAGAAGGTTCCCAAAGTAAGCTGTAGCAAAGAGCAAAATTCTGCTACTAATTTTTCTAGTAATGCAACCAATACCAGGATACCCAGGTGAGTATATGCGACATGACTGTAGTGAGAGCATAATGCTTTATAACTACAGTCTGCTTCTATTGCTGGTGTTACATGTTCAGTGGGTGTAAATAGATGTAAACTTACATAACAGATAAGCATTAGTAAGCTAAGCTAATAAATTATCTATGCATGAGGAAAATTATGTTCTCATAAAATTCAATCCCCATTTAAAGCCACACCTAATAAGTCAGTATGTGTTGCAGGTTAACAAAGTTTATTAAGCAGGAAGATCATATTAGCTGATGAGCAACCTTAATGTATCTTGTGGATACAGCACTATGAACTCTACCAGCTTCAGGCAAGCTGAATGATGCACAAAAAAGGAAGGAATTCTTGTAACTTCTAGGTTACACAAAAAAGTAAGGAATTCTTGTAACTTCTAGGTTACAAAAATTATGTATAAATTCGTACTGGTGTGATATCAATTCCAAATCTCAAGTTTTAAGACCTCAGTGATAACATAAGCCACATGTTGCCTGAATTCCCAGTAAATACTATAACCAAGTACTAGCTTCAACAATGAAATTTGATTTCTATATCACAAATAAGATCTCAAGAGTTGATTTTCCAAGTGAAAAAATAAAAGTTCAAGATAAAAAACACTTAGAACATTCACAGTCATCTATACAGTCATTTATACCTACCAACATTATGTTACCAGCTTTAGAAAAGTACATACTGAAGTGTGGATGACTATTTACCTACTGTAAGTATAGACCCATGAATATCAAGAAACATTTGCATGGTGGAGGATACCCCCCCCCTGAAGATAGGATGAATGGATGAAGGTTCACTTTGACTACTGTTATAACTATGAGGTAATCAGAAATTCATACAGATACCCAAAAGCAACACTAACCTGCTTAGGTCTACGATGTCAAGGTGGTGATAAGCTGACTATAAACTCCATCACTCGCCAACATTTAAAGTCTGTGTATTAAGCCTGTTACTGTCAGGATTTCAGAAATGTTTATGAAAAGGAAAGAAGAGATGGAAAAATATGTGCAAACTCAGATTTACTCATACTACATAGCCTATATCTTTCACATTTGTGCTGAGTCTCAAGTATATCAGAAAGCATATTCACATGAAGGAGGAAGAAGCTTAAGAAAAACCTAAGGAAGTAAACTTAAAAAGGGAAAACCTTATATTAAGAGACAACCAAGCCTTTGATCTTGATCATCTACCCAAGTGTTGTAAAGTCCACTGAGGAAAGATAGTTGAAAACATTTGTTCTTTGGGGCTGATATTGTGAACCAAAGAATCCGATAGAGAAACATTAGCATGAACCTCTGTATAAAAACAGGGGAATCCTGATTAGTAAAATATTTGAATGGCCCTATTCTATACGCTCTAAAGCATGTGTAACACTCATGAAAGAAAAATGATATAGATCTGACACTTCTTAAGTCAAGAACCTATGGTCACGAAGTGAAAAACCTGCTAGAAACTGTCAGCACGTTCACACAGTGAAAGGTAAAAAAGATATTAAGTTCACTGTCAGCTTATCACCAACTTGCCACTATCACGATTTCATAAATTTGATCAGGTTACTGTAAATCTATCATGTCTCCATCGAGAAGTATTAGATGGTATCAGATGTATTATGGTCATCAAAAATGAAGAGAATCCTTATGGATAGCTACAGCATACTTTGGTTGGTGAAGAGGAATTTTAACCCACTCACCATGCAAGTGCTCTCACAGGTACTCATAGGGTTCTGTCTGTAGGAAAGAAAATCACTCATAATTCTAAAAGTTATCCATATTTATCCACTTGGTATATGATAGGGGGTGAGTATGTACAGTGATAAGGCAAAAAACCCTTAAAGCTGAGAAAATTTTACTTTGCAAAATTCTTTTCCCTACATCAAATTATCTGAATATGTACGAGTTCTAACTTACCCTGCTAAAACAGCTCCAATAAATGCTGCTGATGTTCCCAATGACAGAAGCAGTCCTGCTACTGGGTTTTCGCTCCTTTCTGTGCCTTCCTCCATCAAAAAGAACTCTGTGCCCATGTAAATACCTGTTTAGTGCATTTATGTACATCTTTGTGCTAAGTATTTTGTATTTTCAATCAATGGTGCTGACCAGTGAAATGAAAAGATGTACAGCTGATGTTTTTAACTGAAAAACAAAGTTACATGCATTTGCAACACTGTAATACAGTTCGGCAAAATAATATTCATATGAAAGCTCATTCTGTACAGTCTGAAGCTACTCATTGTATAAACATAGGTCCTATCTCTATGTTTCTAAAAGGGTTCTCTTGAAGGCACAAACATGTTCCAAACAAGAAAAACAACTCTGAATTCATGAAATCTATATCTTCCTATAGGAGATGCCACTATGGAAGAAAAATGAGAGCCCAGCTTCCTTTGGAATGATAATTAGGTAATATCTGCCCTTAAAGGCAAGATCACTTTATGCAAACCATTGGTCACCACCATTTCCCTCAAAGCTGATAAGCCAAAACAAGAATCTAAACCCATAATGTATCCAGATGATTGCATTCACCTCATTCCAGGAAATCTCAAAATACACAACAGGATGTAGGAGATAGTAAAGTGGGGATGGAGGGGAGGGCAGAAAAACGGAGGCTTGCTCACTGGCTTCCCCGAAGAACAAAAATCAACTTCACTTTCTTTTTCCAAAAAAGGATTGGCTACTATGCAAGGGAGATGAAATCATACACAAGTGGAGGAGAAATGCACAAACTACTGTGAAAAATAGTTGATGACTCGTGAGTTAGGAAGGATAACCTACTGGAATCTCAAGAAATTTATAAGCAGCAATTTCAAACTGTCTGAAAAAGAATCCTATATTATCTGGTTATGGGGTTGTGGTAAAAAAAAAGTTAAAAGGCATCTACACTAAAGAAAATTGTAACTCCTTTGGTAATTCCTGAAAGGATTCAGTTAAGTAAAGAAACAGCCTAGACTGTAGTCTGTGTTACATTATATTCAAAGGGCATGGAGAAGCATTCAACTGCTTTTGGAGCTATATTAAAAGCAAACACAAGACAATTTTAAGGAACTGGGCTAGATAGTCTTGAGAGTAGGACCTTCAGGTAATGTGGTCTATTCAGCCAAGAAACAGTCAAGTCTGGTAGATCTCTGGAAGCCACACAAAAGAGTGTCTTGTAGAACCACATTCTTGGTAACGGCGGAGGAAAAGTAACAGCAGTGCCACCATACTTGACACTCAATCTCCTTAATGGAGAGCTTCTTTAAAAGGCAAGACATTTTGGTTCTTGCTTTGCTATTTTATGATGAAAGTATTTTGGAAGTAGGAGGGTAAGGGATGGATACCTCGAGAGTAGATGATATGGGAAATCATATAGTTAACAGGTTGCTTAAAGGGTAGGGAATTTGAAGAATGTTCCCTTTTCTCCTCCTCTTATTATGCCATCCAAAAAGTGTTTAACCCCCTCCACTTCCTCTATGTAATGGTCAATCTCTACCTTACTCTAAGTTGCATTTGTTAAAAGAGGAGACAAGGAAGAATTCTGAAGAAGTACACCAACAAAAACAACAAATTTACATGTCGAATATATTTTTATACACATTACATGCAAATCGTAGTCAAACTAGGAGAACCCTAAAAAAGAAAAAAAAAATCTCAAAGAATTTTGTCTGGAGATCTATCTATAATTTCAAGGATCACTATATTAAAAATTGATAAACAGATACAAGATAACAGTAACTATAAACAAAGGAAAACTTGGAGCAAAATTTGCCTATGTACTAAAACATCTGATGATTCACAGAAAGGACTTAAGTAAATGTGGCAATGAGGTTGATAGGAAACTTATGGCATCCTTAAGGCAATTCAGTACACTGCTGTAGGTGGAAAATAACAAAAAAAAGCCAGTCTGTGAGGATATGAAACACTGAAGTATTCATACTGGGATTGCTGCTAAGGAAGAAAGATACCATACTTGTAATATCAAATACAGTGCTAAGACTTATTGTGACTAACATGTTTCCTTGCAAGAAGTGTTGAAAGTTTTGAATTTCATGTATATAATAATGAAGAAGCTTTTCCATCTGGCATCAGTCAGATTTAAGGAGTGCCAGACATGAGAACATGCGAATCAGAAGAGCATTCCTGCTCAATATTTTATGGGAAAAAATACCGATAAGATGTGGCAATGATCTTTGTTGTAACCCTCTATAAAATAAATCCGATGCAAAAGTATATGCAAAGCTAAAATTTGTATAAACATCTTCATCATACATAATGCATGTTCTATAAATGCACAACTAACTGAATGTCCAGATGGATGGATAACACCATGACCATTATGAAGTATAATGTCCATTAATGAAGTAGAATGTATTAAACATTACAACACCTAGTAGCACCTCAAAGAGGACTCGGGAGGTTGTGTGTGCTGCATGTAGCATCTACTACAGACAAGCTATCTGAAAGATGTTTGGGTTCTGCTTCAAATGCTAACAAAAAAGCAGTACAACATGCCTTCTAGTACTGTAGCAAAGCTCAAAATAAAACAACCATCAAAAACTGCATATTAATCAGTCACGTTAATCTGATTATAAAGATCTTAGCCACTTTAATCAGGGGTTGACCTGAAACTAGTGCACTTTTGCATCACTTCATGCCGAACCACTGATATAGTTTGAAGTCAAACTGATCTAATCTAGATGTGGCTAGACTGTCCCTTAACTACAGCTTTTTCCAATTCTTATTCAGCAAGGCATTCAGCAGCAGTTGCTTCTAAGCCTTACTGTCATATACAGTTGATCAACCAATGCTGTATTCTCTCGTCAAATCATTATGCTTCTCACCTTTCTCCAGTCATTTACAAACATCTATTCTCTGAAGAAGTGTTAGTATACACTGCTAATTTTTCACTTCTTTACTAGATGATTTACTACATGCAGGATGTGGAAAATAACCAGAGTGAATGTGTTCATCCAGATACATTCTGGCTCTGGATTTGTGACATGGCCCTTTAGCCACAGCCAAGTTGGTGGCAAAAAGTGGTTTGCATAAGGTGTTGCTGTCCCTAGAAGGAGATTGGTGGATAAACCATGTTATGACGAAGATATTTCCTACTCATTACCCAAAGAGAGAGAGGCTCTTTCATTAACCTTGCTCACTGGCTGAGTACTGTTATAAACAGGTAAAGTGTGTAGTCCACACTTGTGGGAAATAGTTAAACTTTTGACCAGTAATAGAGGCAAATCAGCAAATATACAAGTCCTGACTACAAATTAGAAAAATTGAGTTTTGATAAGTTTATGACCAATGATGAATGGATACATGCTCATTCACATAATGTATGTAAATCTGAATGCAAAGCATGCACAAAGGTTTGAAAAAAAAAAGCACTCACCAAACATGCACAGGTTTTACCAAGCTTTTCCCCACAGTGAGAAGGATCTACAAACTAATAATACAGTGCTGATAACTGACATATGGATGGACAGACAAAATGAGATACAAGTGGGAGGGCAGATGGAAAAATATTTGTCAGCTTTTGTCAGGGATTAAAACAGCAAAGTGAGCACACGTAAATAGCTTCTCATAACAGTAATTTCTGTCTTTCATTAAAAGTAACAAGTTATCTTCATGAACAGTGCTCTGTGGCTTTGTGTGCAACATATCTAAAACTATATGAAAACAGCACTATTCATCATTAATTTATGTGCTAGCCACTGTTTTCAATTTCATAATGATTCAAAACTATAACAGAAGAGAAATATAATACATTATCAAGCTTTATAGGAATGGGACTAATCTTCGCTTATGAAAAATCTACACATAGTAAACAAAATTACATTAACAATGGGCTAAATTGATAAGTTACAAAAGAAAGCACAATGCCCAAACTAGAATAACTACACATGATTAAAAGCATGAGGCTGCTTATCAAAATTACACAAAGCAGAGTGCAGTAAATATCTACACATTTTTCATTTCCCAGTGTTCATTCAATTTCATAAAGCACAGGCAAAAATTACGAAAATATGTACAGGTGTGAAGTCTTCATTTAAACCCTGTGCCTTATTACAGTACATTTAACACTTCTGTACTAATGTCTTGATATGGGGAATGCAAAGAAAAAAAAAAACTTATGCTTGTGAACTTTTGATGTTTTAAAAAAAAAGTCCAAAGCTAAAAAAGATATCTAAATATTCAATTTTAAGGCTACAGATGCATTCCAAGGTTTGAAATGCATACCAACCTCTCCTGTACATCATCTGGCCATACAATACATCCCAACTTCACTAGGGTTCCCTTCCTGCATCACTGAACTCAAATATCCATTAAAAACATTTATATGATAGTGGTAGTACACATTGCAAAAACCTGAACTAGCAATGTTGGTATAAGGATTAATTTGGCAAATATGACACTGTAAAGCAGTCTATAGTGTTACTGGACTATACTTGCTCAAGGTTATACCATGAGTGAAAAGTCAGCTTCCACAAGGCTGTATCACTGGGAGTACAGTCTCGTCAAAGAACTTCAAAGTCAGCTTCCACAAGGCTGTATCACTGGGAGTACAGTCTCGTCAAAGAACTTCTCACTCCAAAGGAGTCTACTGTCAATGGTAGTAGTATAACTTGAGCTGCAAAAGCCTTTAGAAAGGCCTTGGACAACACCAATAACCTTTCATAGAAACTAGTTCCAAGGTGATTATAAAGAAAATAAATAATTAAGCAAACACAAACAAATTCATGGAATAAAAGCAAAACAGCTTCACAACTTTATAATAATGTAAACATTTGAATGCAGTGGTAAGCATCTTAAAAAAGCTCACAATAACAGTGGTGATGGTATTACGATTTACTAAATAGTGTATATATATTAGAGAAATTATCTATGAACATGAGACTTCCAACTGGCATTTTGATTCTTAAAAAATATGCTTATTAAACGGAACCACAAGCATATCATAATTCTATATAGCTTTCACAAAAAAAAATGAGTAAAGCTTCTGGAAAAAAGCTTAAGCATGAAAACTGTAATTAATTCAGCCAAAAACAGTGTGATAAACAAGTTAGATAAAGTTCTTATAATCAGGAAACAGGTCTGTCCTACTTTTCACATTACAGGTGTAGCACTGCATTCCATTACCTTGTTTCGTGAGTGTCAGGAACAATGCCAGAAACATCAAAATATGGATAAAATATAAATTACTAAAGATGTTATATTATACATAATATACATCCCTTTGTGATGTCATCAAAGCACCATGAATAATACTAAAGACACTTGTCTTAAATGCTCTGCAGAGTTTCAAAGTATGGAAAGACACAAATAATCATGTGTGCATTTTCGTGTCATCTTATTTGTATATTGCTTAATGATAAAAATTTTCTGCATTTATTGAGATTTGGAGATATCTTAAATAAGTTTGAAAACAAGAAAAAAATTCACTGAAAAGACAAAGTACAGCATGGGGTGTACGAGTAAAGCTCTTAGTTGTGTTTTCGTTTTGAACCAGACGTGAAAGATAAGTGCATTTCCAAACATGTATATTGACGATGTGTATGGGTTATTTTAATCTATTACAATTTCATTACTTTTTATAGTGTTCATACATGTTACATCATGTAGCTATATGAAAACTGCTTTTGCTGGACTTACTGCATAATCTTCCTACCCAAGATTAGATTAACTATGGTTTCTAATTTATGCAATTTTTTCTGTTTTTTTTCAAGATGTTAAGATACACCAAGTTCTCTTTAAAGGGTTGGAAAGCTTATCACAAATGGCACTAGCACCTTTTTGATTTTATTAGCAGAAAAGGCAATGATTTGCTTAGGTAGTGCCACTAATATAGACATTTTACAACAAGACTGATGTTTTAAGATAAAAAAATATCCAAGACGAATTTAAGTTTACCTTTTCTATGAACGATAAAAAAAATGAAAAGGCTAAATAACTGTTTTCCTCTGTGGTGCTAGCTATTCCTCAAGGTCTAGGTTCTTACCATGATGAGGCAGGCTTTGACAGCTTTACCATCATTGGGTTTTGTTCAATTTCCGGGTTTCAAAATTCTCTTTGCATGTCCGTTAGTAAAGTAGTTTCCATCAAATTCAAAGCCCTCTTCCTTTCCAACTGTTGACTAACCAATATCTTCAAAAGTTTTTTATATGGGTACCTACTCTTCATTTATTGACACGCATATGAAAATAAATTGTTTTCCATTGTAAATTACAGTTGACAAGCATACCTGAAGTGTTTATCATTACCCGAGATTGATTAATCTTAGTTTAGTTAGTTTTCTATTTCCCCTTACAAACACAAAAATTTTCGAAAGTTTCATGTATGTGCAGTAGCTCAGAGGTAATGAAAGGAGCCTTTGAATTTTTAGGTATTCCAAGTTAAAAATTCTTTACTTCAGGTTTGTAGCAATTTCAAAATACTGAAAAGAATAATAGCTTCATAAGTTATCAAACTTTTCCACTTGCAGCAAACACTTTAAAGGATGTTAGGTTTCCTGGGTTGGCATGTTATCTTTTCATATATATCTATGGTTTTTCCATACATAACATAGTAAATGTTAACTTTACAAATGTGGCAAAGTTAACATAAGAAATGAGAAGCATATCTATGGAATCATTAGTCAAGAGTACAACTCCACCTGCTGAAGTCACTTTCGGAAATACTTGATTACATTAGACTTCTAGGGACTATGCATCTTTTGTGAAAAGTAATATATAAAAGGGAAGAATAGAAAAACATTCAGACAATCTATTATTCTTGAAAGTAAATGCTGCATATGAAACATTTCTGTCAAGTACATATGACAATTTCTGTAAGTCAAATTTAAAGTATCACTAAAGCTAACATTTGCCAAGAAACACAACATGACAAGACACCCCAAAGTTTTCTGAAGTCATCATTCGAGGGGTAACAGTTAAAATAACTGATGAACCCACTGAATTTCAATATTACTAAAGCTAAAACTGCCACAGTCCTGAGAAATTACCTGTATATTTCTTAAAAAAGCCACTATCTTCAAGGTAAACCAACTTACCAAGTCTGCTTTTACTTATTCGACCCACCCAAGGAAACTATGTAGCTTAAGACCAAGTAAAATCTTACTGTGGAATATGATTTGTTACAATGGTAATGCATGGTATGGAGAAAATGATATAATTACAAGAGCATGATTAGGAGCATTCTTTTTTCCGTGATAATGGAATTGATAATAATGGGGAGGGTAATAATGGTATGTAAAATGAGAGGTTAACATAATAGTGGGAGACATTTGTATAAAGTAAAAGAACTTACAATTAAAATTGCCTAAATTCTCCTCTCAGCCAACATTTAAGTTACTTTTTAATATCAAAGTAAAAATACATCAACATGATTACTGTGCTATGTTGCACCCAATGGTATTGGCAATATAGAGAACATGTTCATGCACTGGAATGTATTTGCATGCACACAAATTCAAACAGCTGGATGTAAACATTAGACCATATCAATCAAATAATTTTCAGATAACATTTAAAGTTAAATAAATCTCAGCTACAAGAAGAAATTAAGCAAGTCTTCATGCATTCTGTTGATTTCAAAAGTATTTCATCTGCTGTCACATTAATCTGGCCCACTTTTCCCTGACCTTCATAGGCTTGATAAAAATATATCAAGGTAGTGTATCTGGACCAGAGAGTAGTCTGAAATTTCTAAATGATCAAGAACCAAGAGATGTAAGTTCATCCAAGAACCTACAATATTGTCCAATGTCTCTTTCAATCATTAACAGGGAGGGGCTCACTGCCTTTTTTTTTTTTTTCCTAGAAAGTCTTAGCATGATGGATGTTGGAACTTTCCAGTTTATCTAAATCATCAGAGGCCATATCTACATGCGAAGATAATGATTATCTGTACAGATAATCAATCATGGCTAACCATTGTTGCCAGATAGTTGCATGCAATTCAGAAAATCCCAGTTCTCTATATAATATATATAAAAAGAAACCACCCCATGAGTCTCAGTTAGTTTTAATATACTCTTCATAAGGTTAACAAACATAGCAAAACTATATGAATGATATTCTCATAGTTACATCCAGCGTGATCTAAGTCCACGTAATTATCCAACTCAACAAGTTTTCCCCAGGTAATGAGTGACCGTAATCTTCCATATATCTACAACAAACTTACTACAAAACGCGACACACTGAAAGCCAAATTTAGTCAAACTAATTTAGAAGTATCAAACCATGCGGCTAGACTACCAGAGAGCGGGAAAAAAAATAACCCACAAAGTTTCGCCAAGACACGAAACATTTGAAACTCGGGAGACATTTTACGACATTTAAGAGTCAAGTACCAACTTCAGGCGGGATGACAAGCACTGATGACGTCTCCACCCGGCTGTGTGCCCCCACACCCGCAAACAAATGACTGGCCAAGGCTGAAGCACCTGGTTGTGGGGGGATGTCACAGCAGCACGACGTGACCCCGTCCTCCTCAGCTGATACAATGTAAACAAATCCAGACGTCATCATCATCATCGCCTAATAGGTATAGAAGGCCGCCTCTGATTGGCTGACGTGGACTTGATTTGACAGTATGTATATACTTCTCTGATTGGCTGAAGCGGACATAGCTTGACAGTATATAAATACGACTGTGACTCGCTGCCTTGGACTATATATATATATTTATATGCCACACCGATTGCCTGTCGTGGACGTAACTTGAGAGTATGTATACACCACTCTGACTGGACGCCTTGCACTTGACAGTATGTATATATATACTTTTCTGTTCCTATAACTTGACAGTAACCTATACATTATTCCGAGTGGCTACCTTGTACCATATTACAGTCGCTGCTTTGTATTTGACAGTATATATCTATACACTACTCTAATTGGTTATTTATACTTGACAGTATGTATATGAACATCTCCGATTACCTTATTTATGCTTAATTTGGCAGTATATATAGTATTTAGGTTTTTTTTACCCGATTTGAAATGATTCGTACTACTTACATTGGCTGGATCGCACTTGATTTAGCAGTATGTACACTAATTGGCTGGATCGTACTTGATTTAGCAGTATGTACACTACTTTGTATTTGATCCTGCATTATGTTATGTACTTTGATTAGCTTTTTGTACTTGATGCAGCAGTTTTAATGCTTTTCCGATTGGCTGGTTTGTGATAGACTCTGTAGTATATAAACATGGACAAGTTTGTACTTGATTCAGCCATCTGTACGCTACTTTGATTAGCTGGTTTGTACTAATTTGTACTAGTCGGTTTCCACTTCATTCGACAGTGTATACACTAATCATTGTACAGTCTTTAGGGAATGGCTAGTTTGTCCCTGATTCGGTTGTATATACATAACCTTGATTAGCTTGTTTGTACATGACAGTTGGCAAGCTGCTCTGACTGGTTTGGTCTTGAATCGATAGTGTAAACACTGCTCTAAATAACAGATTTATGATGGATTCGGCCGTTTATAAAATGCCCTAACATATATAAATGATTCGAATATATATATATATATATATGTATATATATATATATATATACACCGGCTGGTTTGTATTCAGCAGTTTATATACAACGTTACTCTGGTAGATGTATGATTTCTTCGGTAATACTGGGCCTACTGACTATTTTATCTTCTTCGAAACAGTGATTACAGACGATTGCGACCCATAGTTAAGGTATTATCTGCTAGAAAAGTTAGAAAGAAACTCCACACTTTCGTTATGCAGGTAAAGGGGCTATGATAACGGCCAGTCTTCGAGTGGCTGGTCTGTACAATGAAATCATTGGAAGCAGCAGCAGTAGCCAGTGGTGTCTTAGGAAATGGGACGAACACACTTCAGAAGAGATCTCTGTCCGTAATGATATTCTGGAAAACATGAGGAAAGGAACACCACGAAAGAGGAAGATGGACAATTGAGGAGAGGCGAATTCTTATGTGCAAATGCTCTTGGCTTCGCTGAAGAGTAGGAGAAGACTCGCCATTCCAGTTACGTGAGCAATACTTCAACTAGGACAGAGTGACACTTCTCGTAGTCAGTTTATGGGAGAGCTACTCAGAAAAAAAAAAGACAATACGACACTTACATCCATTCCCAGCAAATGAGAAGCAGATTCTTTAACACACTATTACTGCTGGGTCAAGTCGCAGTGTTATGAAGTATGGCAATGGGAAACTAGATAGATTAGGAAAATCGTGTTTTTACACTTGAAAGTTAACAGGTTATTGTTTGCCATCCTGCAGTGGCTGTCGAGGGAGCGTCCCTGGGACTCAGAAGGGGGCGATGGAAACTCACGACCTTCTGGCTCGCCAAAGTCCCACTTAAAAAATACTGTTTATAGTACTTTCGATAAAAAAAAAAAAAACACGGGAGGTTATGATAGATAGGAAAAAATATTGGGTTGAACAGAATGATTTACAAATTGGTCATGAAAAATGTAAGACTGGTAAGGCCCAAGTGAGCCTCGCACTAGCCTAGCTCTTCATATTTTGTGAAGGAACGAAATCCGAAAATGTTCTGAGAATACCCTTGACGCCAGCTAGCCTACCCAGGTATTGTGGCGCGGTCTATATGATATATTTTCGGTGAGCCTTTTCTTCACTATGGACTCAAGAGGCAGTTTAAAAATATACCTATCTCCAGATATATATATTTATATCAACATTTAATATCTGTATTCTCTCTATACTCGCAAAGTGTGATCTACTTCTGGGAGCTGGACCCACTAGGCAGCACTAGGATTGGTTGTACTTTCTACGTATAAATGTAACTAACGAGCATATGCGAGTCTTGAGGGATCGCAGGGAAAATCCTGCCGGATTAACATGCTCATATACACCATTCTGGAGGACGCTGTCAAAATTTTTACCAATCTGGTCGCCCTCCTTACATAGCCTGGCTGTCTGATATTACATGATCTAAGAATGGATATCCAGTGTCATTACACTCACTACTCTAACATTATACGCATATGATCTATTGCATCTCGAGCTGAAGGTGATCAGATATGGTTTATAGAGTTAGGACGTTGTATTCTTGGCTTTAGTGACCAATACTTGCTAGCCGGTGAAGCCCAGGCTGTAGTACCCATGACCAGGGATGCTAGAGAGGACCAACATACCTCGAACACCTCGTCTTAAAAACCTAAGATACCAGCAGAGGAACTAGCGGCATAGTTCCTCCACAATGGGGAGCTCCCGAGCTCTCCAACCAACATTCCCGTGCCATACCAGCCTTTCTACTCTTCCCCGCTATTTCACATGCTCTCTCCCTCTCTCTTTCTCTCTGCAGGGGTGGAACGGGAAAGGATGGGGGTGGAGGAGACTGGGGAGGGTGGCAGGGGCGCAGCAGGGGTAGTGGGAGGTGCGGGGAGGAGGGAAGCCAGCCATGAAGACCTCTCAGATTCCATAAAGCCGCCATCAGCCTCCAGGAACGTGCCTTTGTCGGGGCTCACACAATTTGCTCGTCCTGCTGAAGTCTGGGATTCAATATTTTTCCCTTACTGATTTTCCTGGACTGCGCCGGAGGAAGGATGGAGTGAGGGAATAGATTCTTCCTCATTTTCGTTGTTTGTCTCTCCCCTGGCGTTGTTCTTTAGCTTCCTCCCTCTTCCTCATATTTACCAATATTTCTGACAGTAATGCCGTGCTTCGATTTCTCATATATTTCCCCCCTCCTCCTCCTCGTGTTTTCTGGAATGTTGCACCTGAATACAGGATGGAGGTACTACCGGAACACAATATGGATCCAATGGTGATTGTTGGCTCTCCTCTCTTGTGGCGTCTCCCACAGCCACCAGAGGTACCGTGGACGCGAACGATGCTTGCCCCCGTGTCGGGTCTGCAAGCAAAAAAATGGATTTTTTTTTTTTTTTGAAGTCAGTTAGGTAACTTCACTGAGAAGGGATTTTATTTTTAAGACGTTACTTACCTTCAGCTAAGCAGCTGACCAATGGAAGAGCAAATATGCGTGTAATCCATGATTCCATGACGTTTTTATTCTTTTTGTTGCTTAAAGATAACCGATTTTACAGAGAGAGAGAGAGAGAGAGAGAGAGAGAGAGAGAGAGAGAGAGAGAGAGAGAGAGAGAGAGAATCCTTTTTAAGTAAACTGCCAATTTCATCTAAATGAAATGTAGAATGGTAGATGGATTTTTTTTCCTAATCTGGGATGCGATGGGTCATTCAATTAGGTTCAGTCGCTGAGACACAGATTGTCACCGAGATGGGTTCAAACCTATGTACAGAATAGGAGTTCTTTGAGGAAGAGGCAAAGAGGTGAAACAGCACGATAAATAACGAAAGCCATCAACGTTGTCGTCTTCGAACTTCAGGTGGTGGTCATCAGTTGATGTATGTTATTGGGTGTTGTTAAGAGGGTAGTGGTCGTACGTCGTGAAATATGATAGACCTCTCAGCACACCCAAGTCAGTACAATGACGAAGTGGACATATTGTTTGTTGTTGCCTGCATATTCAGCCCTGGTGGTGGCTACGGTCAGGGCTGGATGAAGTTGTGGAATCCTGTACGCCATGACCATGATGTTCCCTGCGGATGTTGGGCCCTGAGCAAGTGAAAGAGGTTGATAGTGCGATGCTCTGGGTGTTGGGAACAGTTCTTCGGGCTTCAAGAGTCACCCAATGGAGAAAAAAAAAAAAAGACGAGATGATATTGTGTAAATCTATTGACTATTGGTGGATCTGTCTCCTGTCCTAGTGTCTGGCTTTAACTAACCACCTATTTCTCTGTGTTAATCTTTTCATAGTACTGTTTTCCTCTTCATTCAATACTTCTGGAATTGTTTTTGTATTTCCATGATGCAAGAGTTTCTTGGAGTTGTTGATGGTATTATCAGGGACTTTTGGGACGACTGTCTTAATGCTCGTGAACTGATCATGGTGGTAGAACTCTATGTGATCTTGGTACTGGATCTGACCCTGACCTTGTCCCTATACAAGTATTCAGTCTCATTGTCGATACCATTTATTTCCAGTTATGGACAAATCGCTAATATTTGTGCTGGAAATATTTTTAACAGAGAGGGTGGATGGATCTTTATTTTTAGTTTATACTTGTTCTGCTGGAACAATATATCATCCTGTAGCTGGAAATGCCTTTGGGTTCAATTCTGGAACGGCTTTTAGTTTTAGTACATGCACAGTCATTAATGCTGGATCTGGAAATGCTTTTGGCCCTAGCAGGAGAATAATCTTTAGATTCTGGTATGTTTTTTTCTGGAGCTGGCGTTGGAAATGTCTTTAAGCTGGGTGATGCATCCGTCTTTGAACTTAATGTTGGGATCGATTTTGTTCCCAATTATTTGAACTGCCCTGAACCCTAACGGTAGGGCTCTGATGTGACTGGGTGCCCGGAACGTCTTTGATCATGACAGTGAAGCTTTCTTTGATCTTGGTCCAGGAACTGCCTTCGATCCTCGTTCACAAACAGTCTTCAGCGTTGACTTTGGATGCTGCTGGAACGGGTAATGATATGGTCTTTGGTCCAAGCGCCAGAAGAGTCTGGAAGGTCTGCTGCCCGTAAAGACACAGTGTTCAGGGTCTAAGAAGTGAAGGAGCCGTGGCAGCAGAACTGTTTTTGAAAAGGAATTATCAGTTTTTTTTTAATCTTGTTCCTGGAACGTGCTACGGTATGACAACAAGACTTTCTTTGATCTTTGTATAGCGATGATTATATTGATCCTGGAGGTCTTAGTCAAGACTCGGCAAATGAACAGTCTTGGCATCAGTGAAAGAACGTTCTTCAATCTTGGTGCTGGAATTATTCTTGGCTCTGCGGCTGGAGCGGTTTCCAGTCTCAGGCACTGGAAGTGTCTTTGGCAGGTAGGTAGTGAGGCGAGGCTACTGGCATCCTGTCAGTTTGCTGGACTGGAAGCATCTGGGTCTGGCGTGGGGTTACGGCTGCCTGCGCTGCTGTATGTGTCTGGATCGAGGCGAGAAGGATGAGGGGGTAAGAGACTGGAAGAGACGCGAGACAAGAGAAAGAAAACTAAAGGCAGGTAGAGAGAGAGAGAGAGACTGGATTATAGATAAACATATACACACAGACAAGTGTATATACAGATAAGATATAGATGAATAGATTTATATATATATATATATATATATATATATATATATATATATATATATATATATATATAGAGAGAGAGAGAGAGAGAGAGAGAGAGAGAGAGAGAGAGAGAGACCAGTCAATCAAGCATTCATCCCCAATTCAGATATTTTCCATCAGTAATAAAAAGAAATTGAAATAAGATTACCGGTTCGTTACTTCCTGAACTTTTTCTTCTTTTTGGGTCAGTAAAGTGCGAGTGTACAGAGCTAATCGGGGCATTTGTCTTCTCGTTGCAAGAATAATATCATAATGTCATATGCAAGGGGACCTGGCCGGAATATATATATTCCAGGCAGCCATTGCTGGTCCATTTAGAGATAAAACCTTCTTCCAGAAGTGCCAGGAATTTCGCCTGGAAGTAGAGCAGTGCCATGTATTATGCCCGAGACGCGCGCGTGGTCACACCTCACACAACTTGCCATCTACTGTGGTCGGGCAGCCGGGGTACCACACACCACCACTGTCCTACCACAGGAATGCCACCACACCATCACCACAATGTAGCGTCTGAGTATTTAGAACATAAGTAAGGAACTTACACCAGGCCTCAGTGCTCCTACTTCGAAAGGAGGAGTCCCCAACACGTGTGAAAATCCGCAACAGCTAATCATAAGTCAGTTGTCTCTGGCACCCTCTATATACTCCCCAACCAGTTGTATATCTATATCGATTACCTAAAATCCTTCTAGCTTTCTACCGAGAGACCCCAGGGCCATGGCAGCTGTTAAGAAAGAATAACTTGGGTTATATCTAGTCCTCCTCGAATGATTTATCTTGTGATATTAATCTTGAAGGCCTAATTCAGACGCCCTCTGGAGGCCTCTCGCGGTGCGACTTTATATAGGGACCAGGGTACTGAAGATCTCACACCACCATCGAGTTCTATAGAGGATTAGGATGGGGTCCGATGCCCTGTGGTGGAAACGTTCCTCACGCAACGTAGTCTAACGCTACTCCTCGTGTGGTATCTATACTTTGTACTTAGTCGATTTAAGATCATTGCTGAAGATACAATTCCAAAGTCTGTCTCTTCCTCTCAACTCTGAAGGGACTTTTTGAAACACGTAGTGATACAAGTAGCGTTTGTAATTCCCAAAAAGAATTTGGATTACTTGACATTTGTTGACGTGGAATTCCTTTTTTTTTTTTTTTCGTAACGGCTCCACAATTGGTCTCGGTCATTCTGGAAAACAAACCCAATCCTTGTATATATTTTCTTTTCTACCAGGAAATTTAGAGACTTGGGTTCGTTACTCCCCACGTTCTTTCTCGATGATTTTTCAAATATATATATATATATATATATATATATATATATATATATATATATATAAAAAGGGCTGGACCTCTGGGGGTCAATAGTTACGAGAGAGAGAGAGAGAGAGAGAGAGAGAGAGAGAGAGAGAGAAGAGAGAATGTAGCTGCTGACGTAGAGGAGTGGCCCCAGCTCTGCCCTATCACTTCATCTCTCCTTCCTCCCCAGTCCACTTCACCAGGACGCCTCGGTCTTGAGGCACCCCTCCCCCTCCAGACGGGCATTTCCTGTACATGTTATGCGCTTCACATATGTACACGTCCATGTGTGGATATGTATATTAAACGCACATACGCACGTCCTAGCTCCGTCTCTTCGTTGTATATCAACCGACTTGTATTTACTTCTCGTATCTCCCCTGATGATGTGATTATTACACGAAAGTGCACTTGGGAACTTAAAGTGGGAAAAAAAAAAAATCAGTACTGTATTTGATAAATGAGAAACTCAAAGCCAGCGTAGGAGGCCATATTGAAAATGCTGCCACATTCCGCCATCTGCAACAATTATAAACTTAATATGTTATGGATAGATAGATAGATAGAGTCAGAGTGAGTGCCAGAGTTAATCTCGACCTTAGGATGGTGTTGGGGTGGCGGCATCACACTATCTACCCCTCTCATTGCCAATTATCTACCCTTCTGATGTGGTACTATCTACCCTATAATGTAGCATTATCTACCCTCTCATCTCCACTATCTACCCTCTAATGTGGCCCAGCCTAAGGAACACCAGAAAACCAATGGCCTCCCTCGGTTGCCCAAAGAGCTATAGTCGCGTAACAGCTTGTCAACACCCTGTCTTGTCTCTTTCACCCCACAAGAACATCTTAACTACCAATTCTATGTCGTCAGACATGGTGTCTGGGACTCCCGACTCTTGGGTAACAATGGATGTTACAATTCGTTTGTCCTAAATTTTCTCTCTTGTTCATCAACGATTTTCTGATCAGACGGAATGGAACAGGTTTTCTAGTGTTAGTTAAGAGCAACCAGTAATTTCCACTTATTAAGTTTTCTCGTGTTAGTTCACACCTCCGGCCAATCAGTAATTTCCACCCGATGCCAGTGTATTTCCTCTTTTACCAGAGGTTTCTCCCGTTAACTGGAAATTTGTATATTAATTTTTTTTTGACAACTGCAAATATACAGTGGAAGAAAAATGTTAGTGATCAGTCTTACCTGAACCTGCTCGGGACTCAATTCTTTGCAGTAGCATTAAACCTCTTAATCTGGCTTCAACCTTCGCAAAGACAACAAAACACACACACAATATTATATATATATATATATATATATACTGGTATGACTCGACGAGCATTAAATAACCGCCTGCCCAAACTAATCTTAAACACCAGCCATGTGAAACTCCACTCTCCAGGCATGTACGAGTTACACTTTCTCTTTTGTGTTCTGGACGCCATCCGTCCCTGCAACATTACAAACATCAATTCAACACATCACAAGACGCCTTCATGTAACACTGGACACATCCTCCTCAGTAATCGAGTGTGTAGCCCATCTAGACAAACAACACTACACACAGAACTGTAGCTCCCAGTAGATATGGCTGGCTTCCCGAGCGCTGCAAGAGCCACAGAGTAAAGGGGTCCCTGGGTAGAGAAGGCAAGTCATTAACATCTGAAAACAACACAGATATCGTATGTTATCATCAGCCTCCCATTAAACAAGTTTCTCTCGGGTTTCACCAGCTCGTCTAAGCTCTTCAATGCTCTCCCTACCTCACCCCAAATTTTCTATTGGGGCTCCCCAACCGTGCGTATGTTTACAGGTCAGCTGTCCCTCAATATCCAAGTTAACATTTCTCCAACATGTCAGTATATATATACATTCTAACTCAACGCATTTATTAAATTCAGTCTCCATCTCGTAGTCCATCTGCATATTCATGCTTTTCCTACAACACTACTCGCATGTCCACCTCCCCATAGACCAAGAATATGTACATTACGACGCGAAATTTCCCTAGAAGAAATCCCTTCCAGCTGGTGATGTTTTCTCTCCTGAAGAACAATTTCCCCTTTGCCACTCAAGGATTTCCCCCGACTTGATATTCCCTGACGCATCACCCCTTCTCCCCTCCCCTCTGGCAGCCAGCCATCGTCCGAAGGACCTCATCTCCACTCCCCAGCGCCGGGCGTGAGAGCTATGAGCATACCTCATCTCCCCGAGTCTTCCTCATCACCTGGCTTGTCATCATCACCTTCCCTCCCTCCTCCTCACACCTCCCCCAGCTTCTGAGCCTCATTAGGAGAATGCACCTGGGCGGGTCAAACACCCATCACCCTACGCTGAGGGCACCAACCTTCCCTCCTCCTCCTCCTCCTCCTCACAGCGTACAGCCTGACGTAAGAGTGATAGGACGAGCTCCAACGAGACCCCACCTCTCCTCACACCGCGCCTCCCTCCCTCACCTCCTGATGACAGCGGCGTAGATTGGTCCAGATGCAAGGGCTCCTCAACACCCGTGATCACATCCTCCTCCTCCTCCCGGGGTCTTGTCCGGAGCGAAGGACCTCTGGGTCTGTCTCGCCGAGGAAAGGTCTCTACTGGTCTCGATGTGGGGAAAAGATCTCCTCGACTGGTCTCGATGTGGGGGAAAGATCTCCTTTACTGGTCTCGATGTGGGAGAAAGATCTCCTCGACTGGTCTCGACGTGGGGAAGAGTCCCTCGAGACACGACGGTCACCCAACCCTCAGGGCTTTGAGTCAGCCAACCCTCCCCAGAGTCCTCTGCTGCAGGAGGGCGGGGGCGCGCTTAGGTAGGGGTTCCAAGAGGCCTTGAGAGGGATTGGAGGGAGTTTATCTTTAAGAAGGAAGAGGTTTAAAGGATTTCCAGTTGGGGGGCGAAAGTAGTCGAAAGGGATAAGAGCCGAGAGAGGGAGCTATACATACACATATATATATATTTCTCTGTTTCATATATCGAAATATCTTGTGGTGAGAGCCAGAGGCTGTTACAGTAATCCCTGTCGTCACGAATGGGTGTCGTCTTTCACTCGAATGATCACGTAGCATCTCGAACCACACGAACCAACTGCCACCACAGGAACCGTCCTCCACCACTGGGGAAACACGTCTTGCTTCACGAAATATCACGAATGCCACGAAACCATACTAGCCACACGAACACACTCCTCTACCACCATGCCTAGAGCCACACGAATCACTCCTCTGGAGATCCCACGAACCCTCCCTCTACCACTTTACTTAGAGCCACACGGACCATACTTAGAGCCACACGGACCATACCTAGAGCCACAAGGACCACCCTCTGCTACCATACCTAGAGCCACAAGGACCACCCCACTGCTACCATACCTAGAGCCAGACGGACCATACCTAGAGCCGCACGGACCAACACAAGACCCCCTGCTTCTCCCGAGCCAAGAAAATCTATAGCCTTGTGGATGGCATCATCCAGCTCGCTAATGCAGGGTAATGTAGACGAGCTGTGTCCAGGCGGTACCAGGGGGATAGAAGGGATGGGAGAGAGATGGTGGCAGGAACAAGGGAAGGGAGTGGAAGGTGATGGGAAGGGAAAGAGAAGGGGGCATAAAGATGTGGAAGGGAGATGGGTGGAATGGGTTATACCGAGAGAAAGACATGATGGGTGTAGGAGGGAGATGATGGAATACGAGAGCCAAAGGGAGAGAAACAGAGAAGAGACGAGATGGCTTTTCTTGGTAAGGGAGGTGTAGGGTGGTGAGGAGGGAGGGAGGTGTAGGGTGGTGAGAAGGGAGTGTGTCTCAGTCAGGGAGAGAAGCCAGCGGGATTCACTACGAGGGAGTTCTGAATCGTGGGATTAGGGAGTCAGAAGTGGGCTCAGGGAGTCAGGGTACCTATGAGGGATGTAGAGGGAGGCTAAGTTATCTCTGGAGGGTGCGGAGGGAGGCCATGTCACCTCTGGAGGGAGTGGAGGGAGGCCATGTCACCTCTGGAGGGTGCGGAGGGAGGCCATGTCACCTCTGGAGGGTGCGGAGGGAGGCCATGTCACCTCTGGAGGGTGTGGAGGGAAGCCACTTCACATCTGGAGGGAGCGGAGGGCAGTTCCTTAAATAAACCGACTGGAGGGAAGACAAAGGAAGGTTGAGTAAGCATAGAGGGGAAAATCTGGTCTAACGTGAGGGGGAAAGAAGCTTTAAAGAACAGAGGAGAGAGAGAGAGAGAGAGAGAGAGAGAGAGAGAGAGAGAGAGAGAGAGAGAGAGAGAGAGAGAGAGACGCGGGAAAGCCGGATGATGACAGAATGTGGGGAATCGAACCCTGGATAATGATAGGACGAAGGAGATCCAACCCTGAACAATGATGATGAGAAAGGAGGAGGATCGAACCCTTCACAGTGACCTGGGAAGAGAATCCAACTCTGCATAAAGATGATAAAGGGAATCGAACCTTCTATACTGACGGGGAAGAAGAGGATCGAACCCCGGATAATGATGGAGGAGAGGAATCGAACCCAGGGACTAGAGAATGCTCACGGCTGTGGGACGTCCTCTCCAGGGAGGCAGAGTCAAGAGATGTAAGAGAAAAAAAAGCGGGGGGAGGGGGATGAATAGCGCGCAATGCAATAAAACGAATGAGGAAAGGACAAGCAAATGGTGCATAAAAGGGGGAGATGGGGTGGGTGACCCCAGATAAAGGGGGCGAGGGAGATTGATGAAGAGTGCGAGGAGAAGAGACGTAATTAATGAGAGTACATGAGGCGCGTTGTGCTCGAGAGAGAGAGAGAGAGAGAGAGAGAGAGAGAGAGAGAGAGAGAGAACGATTTCTCTTTCTCTCTCTACAGCACAAAGCGCCTCATGTACTTCCAATAATCAAGTCTCCCCTCCTTGCTCTAAATTATATATATATATATATATATATATATATATATATATATATATATATATATATATATATATATATATATATACCTCCTGTAAGATGCATTAGGCGGGGGTACTCCAGCCTGGGGTTAGAGGTGGGTGGCTGGCTGGGGAGGGTACTTTCTCTGTCAACCTCCTCTTTCTCCCCGTAACCAGAAAAAAAGCAAAAAGGGGAGGTAAAAGATGAAGCAGGGAGAGGGGTGGAGAACAATGGGACGCCCCATGGGGCACCCGTAAGGGATAGGAGGAGGAGGAGGTAGACACACACACACACACCCCTGGGGGAGGACAGACTGCCTGGAGGAGGAGGAGGAGGAGTAGGTAACAAGCTGGGGTGTGGGGAGGAAAGATGGGGGGAGGGCTGGACCGAGAAGTGGGGGAAAGAGACAAAACTACCACATCAGGATGACGGAGGACGAGGAACATGTCCTCCCATGTTCACGATGGAACATGTCCTCCCATGTTCACGGTGGACGAGGAACAGCTCCTCCCATGTTCACGGTGGACGAGGAACATGTGAACAGCTCCTCCCATGTTCACAAGTTGAAGAAATAAGCTGAACTGATGAAATTACATCACTGAACACAGTTTTTTAGACAGTGGATTTCCTTCTGGTCAGGCGTCCTTCCTTCGTCTTTCAGTGGTCGAGATGGTAGAAGACCAGATGGTCTAGATGGTCGATTTTACAAGAGGGAATGAAATTTTGAACCTGCCTTCCTTCCTTCTTCTTTCACGGACGCTGAGTCTAGAACTTCTTTCACGTATTCTTTCACACCCTTTCTTTCATTGAACTACATCCCAGCGCATCTTTAACACTGCCCTTGGCTGGCTGTGTTGTGTGTACGTGTGTCTGTTGCTGGGGTTTAAATTAACGACCGCTGGGGTTCAACTGCTGTAAGCCATCGAGTCAAAATCCTTATCCTAATCAACAGGTGAAAAACAAGTTTGTAAATTCAAATCTATTTCCTTAACTTTTGAATTTCAAAGTCTCCGCTACAGACCAGCGTCTTGGCTAAGACTCTCGTATATAATCTGCTTATTTCATTCCCCCCTTCGAAACCCCTCTGAAATATAAAGTCGGATCTTTCTCCCTCTGAAATACGAGCCAACCAAATCTTTCCGAAATGTACGAGGCAAGTGTATGACTACCATTCTTTGTTGCCATGACCCTATTTTCTACGCGGTCGGAAATCACAGGGGGTCACTTAGCTAGTTCACTTCATGGGTCCCTTCGCTAGTCCATTTCATGGGTCCCCACTTCAGCGATTCCATTCCTGCAGATTCTCGTGCCTCTTCTCGTGTCTTCGCATAATTTTCTTCGTTTTCCTCGCTGGTCTAGGGTGCTGGACCCTGATTTCTATGCAGGCTTTGCTCTTGTGTTCTTTGTCTAACTGGTCATCACTTCATATATATATGTCATACGTTATATATACCATACCATGTATAAACCATATGATCATATATATACCATAAACACCATATAATCGTATATACCGTATATATCTAACAATTTCATGTACCCAGTCTCTACCCTGTTCTTGTCTTTTTCCTTGTTTACTTTTACTGGGCGTTTTTTTCCCCCCTCCCCTGTTTTCCTTGTCTCATCTTCCTTCTTGTGTTTCCCCATTCCTTATATTTCCCCCCTCGTTGTCATTTTACTTAAATCCGTCCTTCCTTCCTTCGTGATATTCTTAGATCCTCTTACTTCTTCTTCTCCTCCTCCATCCATGGTGGTTTGTGCCTAACGTCTGATGATACACTCGCCAGTGTTCGTACTCAGTCCAAATGCTGTTCAAAAAGTCTTTCATCCCCCACCTTGTGATGCGTGGCTGACCCACCCTCCCCGATCTCCTCCTCCTCCTTCCTCCCAATTCCCCACGACAGGTCCTTCGTTTGGCGAAGTCTTGCGATGCAAAGGGGTCGGTGTGTCTCCCTCTTTGGGAGAACCCACAGGGCTGCCCTGAGTTAGAAGGGTGGGGAAGGGGAGTTAGGGCCCTGAGTGACCACCCTGTAGGTCTGCCCTTCATCAGGGCTAAGGCTGGGTAGTCCCTCATGTAGATATCCTACGTATAATATCCTTCGGTAACTTGCCTTCGTAGACTCGCTCACTACATCAACTCGAGCAGTATTATCACTTTCCTTACGACTGTACAGAGAGAAAAAAAAAAAATGTAATTTTAATTACCTAATTACACATGTCATTACATCAGACTTTTTGTGATTCTCGTCAAAAGATATTTACACAGTTCGCGATGATGATGCCAGATGCGTTGTTTACTAGGTGGTTGTTCATGGGCTGCCAACAAGATCATGAGGTTAATAACTGGTTCATCGTAGGCGTCTCTCTCTCTCTCAGGAGAACTGGAAAATTGTGTGAGCGGGTACTGGTGTCTCTGGCGAGCGAGGTAAACTACTGGGAAAAAAAAAAAAAAAGATATTCAAGAGCAAACAGATGACTTCTCGCTGAGGGGAGACTGCTGTACTTAATGAAGAGACAACACAGATTCAGAGAAGCGAGGTCATGTGTACTAAGCCATTTGGATTTCCAAGAGTGAGCGAGCTCCGTGTTGTACAAGAGAAGGCGGGTTGGATTATGTGTGACTGGAGTACCAGAAAGCCTTTGACATTATCCCACAGATGAATTTGGTAAAAAAAAAAAACAAGCTTAGCTGGATGATCAGGTTATCTTGGTGGAAGGGAACGAAGGAAACATGTCAAGAGGAGATACTTCTAAACGAGTCGAGGGTCACTTATGGCGTACCACAAGGCCTGGTCTTGGGGCCCCTGCTGTTCTTAACCTTCGTAAATGACTCACCAGAGGGACTGGTTCCATCCCTTTACAGTGTTTGCGGATGATGATGAAGTCATGGGAAAAGTCAGGAATGGTGAGGGTTCCATCAACTTACAGAGGGACCTAAACAAATTGTACACAAGGACAACTTATTTCAGACCAGGTCTAGAATAAACGAGTTTGATCCCCTCGCTTAAAACATCAAGAACCAATAGAGAAGGTCCAGAGGAGGGCAACACAGATGGTACCCTAAATAATAGAGTGAAGTTACAGATAAAGACACATGGAGGAATTGATCACAACGTTCTCCAAGTCCCTAAACCAACGTGTACAGTGTCGTTGGTGAAGATCATAGCAAGAAATGAAGACAAAGCAAAGATATAGAGGAACACTTCGACAGTGCCATAGCGGTTGAATGGATCATACTGATAAAGCTGTTAATGTTGACGTCGTACAGTAGTTAAAAAAGATAGTTTGGTAGTGGAGGTAGCACGAGAGATGGGGGGGGGGGGCTCCCACGAGGACAGAAACCCCTCCCTCCCTCCCACACACACACACACACACACAAGGGAGTGTGTATGACGGGTGCGGGGAGTAGCCTCAGGGGGGGGGGTGATAGTGGTGGAGGGGCTGGTGTGGAGGTAGTGTGTGTGTGTGTGGGAGTGTCAGGCCATCTGGGAGGAACATATAAGGTTTTATAATTCCCCACAAACTCTCAGGTTTACCAGCCCACTATGGAGGCCTGGCTATAAAGGAGACATGTTTATTAGACCCATCCTGCTGGGCAGTGTAATGTTTACATATTTTGACGAATACTTTAATGTCTTAGAGAGTTCTCGTGTCTGTCTGTCTGTGTCAAGATAGACACACAGACCAAGGCGAGGAACAGAATGTAGATGATCTGTTTGATGCAATGAACGACCAGGGTGGTTAAAGTAGTAGATAATTGCAAGTAGATAAGGATAGATACTAAGGAAGAGCACACACACAGACAGACATCCACACACACACACACACACACAAGGTATACAATGTTGTATGACAAAGACCTTTTATATGACCCCGCGAGTGTACGACTCCCTCCCAGCACAGGTATGTATACATCATCACACCTCCGCGTGAACACCGCCACCCGAGGATGGACCGTTATGATTACCCCCTCTTTTCCTCATCACACAATAAAGCTGTCGAGTTCTCCTCCTCTTCCCGAAGCGTTCTTCCCTTAACGGGTCTGGGAAGACCAGCGGAGCATAGATTAATGTCCACGCTGTTTTATGCCAAGATTTCTCCTCCCACGCGAGAGAGGATTGCGCCATATTACACACACGCACACACACACACACACGTATATATAAGCAGTTACCGTAGATATATATGTATTATATATAGGGGACAGGACCCCTTCCCCCAACTTTCAGACGCGACAAAACTACATTGTTTCTAAGGCAGGTTTTCGACTGTACTGACAAAAAGGGAGGAGGGGAGAGGTCCTGAAGGAGGTCCAAGAAGGCAAGATAATGCTACACCACTTCATTACAGAGTAACAGAAAACGATCTCCCCCCCCCCCCAAAAAAAAAAAAGAGAAAATTTGAAACTGGGGGAAAAATACAGCAACAGTTTAGAAACGAGTGGTGCCTTATCCTCCCCCCCCAGGATAATACCTCCCCCCCCCCACCACCACCACCTTGGATACCACTGTCTGGAACTTTCGTAAACTGGAGAAGACATTCGTTGTAAAGTTTGTGTCTTTCTGACCAACTCAATTTCGTAGCGTCTGGCTGGGGTTGGGGGGGCTAGTGTGGCAGGCTGGGTAACCCCCCACCCCACCACCATGCCCCCACACTTCCCTCTCACCTCCCCAACTCCCTACCATGGGCCTCCCCTCCCGGTGCTATACTGCCTTGGATAAGTCTTGGAGATTCTCTCTCTCTCTCTCTCACATACACACACAGACACCACCTGAGCACGGAGGTACGACGACCCTTAAGGCACGACGGGACGACACTTCCCCTACCCCCGACACACACACACACACTCGAGCACGACGGTGTACGACCCTTGAGCACGTCCGCACGATCCTTGAGCACGACGATGTACGACCCTTGAGCACGACGGTATACGACCCTTGAGCACGTCAGCACGCCCCCAACACTCACCGTCCTGGAAGAGACGACAATCATACCCTCATCCGTAAGACATCTTCAAGACGAAGGGTCGCATCCGCCTCACACGTCAGGACGTGTGGGGTTCGAATCCCCACGTCTCGCAGAGCTACGCCCTTCCTCCCCCGTCCCTCTCTCTCTCTCCCCCACCTTCCCTGGATATACAAACTAAGGCCTTCCTTCCCCTTCCAGGCCCTCCATGGAACTGGATCATAAGGACATTTTCAGCAGTTTCTCCAACAGGAATATTTTTTTTGGGTGGGTGGGAGGGGGAAATGGGGAGGGGGAAGTGGGGAGGGGTAGACGACTTTTTTTGGGTGGGAAGGGGAAGATGGGGGGGCGAGACTTTGCATTTCAGTGGGATATTCCCGAGCCATCGTAACTAGAGAGAAATATTCTTACACTGCCGTACAGATGGTCTTCCTAAATACTATATATTGGTGCTTGGGCCTTCCGGGATGGGAAGGGATGGCTCTTTTATGGCCACGAAAGAGGCAATGGTTATGGAAGACAATGGCGCGTACGTCACAGTCAAGAGCCTTGTTGCTCGCTCCCGCATGCGGTAGAAGGGGGGGGGGGAAGCTTACAGCGTCAGCCTTCGTCTCATGACCTATACTTAGGCCCTTTGAGCACGAAGGGCACGACCCCTTGAGTTCGACGGTACGAGCTTCGAGCACGACGGTATACGACCCTTGAGCACGGCTGTACGATCCCTTGTACACGACGGAATACGACCCCTGGAGCACGACTTGACCACTTTAAGACTCTGGTGAAAGGTTAGTTCATCTCCAAAGGGTCGTACCGTTGTGCACAGGATCGTACCGTCGTGCACAAGGGACGGATAATACCTCGTAACACTACACGTTTTCTTTCTTTCCATTTCTTCACCCACATCTGAGTTTCTTCTGCATCCTCCTTCCTCTCCCTCCCTCTCTCGTCCTCTCCCCCTTATCCCCTCTGCTCCTCTCTCTCCTCGTAAGGGGTCTATCCTCGTCTGTGGCCACTCACACGCATTCATATGATCTCCGTCTCATATATATATATATATATAAATCCCAACTTTGTTTTCTTTTTCTCCATAACCTTGCAGCCTTTCCATTTACACGTCTTGGCTCTCGCCACGAGCGGTGCTTTCATTGAGGAAGAGCAACCTTCAATTTTTTTTTGTATATAACAATTCGCTTACTTCATCTATTCTGGCCTCACCCATGGCCTCTCCAGTTCACCCATGGCCTTTCCAGTTCACCCATGGCCGAGCCCAGCCCTTCACCACATGGCCTACCCACTCACCCATGGCCGAGCCCAGCCCTTCACCACATGGCCTACCCACTCACCCATGGCCGAGCAAACTCACCCATGGCAGAGCCCAGCCCTTCACCTCATGGCCTACCCACTCACCCATGGCAGAGCCCAGCCCTTCACCTCATGGCCTACCCACTCACCCATGGCCCTGCAAGCTCACCCATGGCAGAGCCCAGCCCTTCACCTCATGGCCAAACCAGCAGATGGCTCTTTTTTTTCCCCAACTCTCCTGGAAATACTGGTAGTGTTTGGTTGGGTCTGCATTGCCTGGGACAGGGAAGCTCCAACACTGGCTTCTTAATTCCAATGCTACAAGCAGCTTATGTGAACATATTGCAAATTCTATTTCAATATTGTTTGCGTTGCGAAAGCAGTGTTGCGACCTCGTGGTAATTCATTTTTCCCCCCTGTGTATACATGAAAATTTTTCCGCTTTCGTTGCTCGCCTGACAAAAAGCATTCTTCCACCATATTTAACATCAGAAATATACAAAAAAAAAAAAAAAATACTTGTTCGAGGAAAGAAAACTTCCAAGTCGTAAACACATGACTAATTAATTTCTCGTATTATCTCGTTCTTAATTAAGACTGTAAATACAAAATGAGATTTGAAGTTAATAAGGACTCTAGAGATTGGCTGCTTTCTCTCCCCTCCCCACCTTTCCCTCGAGAACCACATAACATCCTTGTTCTGTTCTGTGTATTTGAAATGTCACAATCCGTGTGGGGGTGTTGAACAAGTACTTAAATTATTATCAATTTGTTCTTAAATCAATGTTAAATCATCATCAATTTGCTCAAACCATTATCAGTTCCTTAAAATCATCATCACCGTTCTTAAGTCAATGTTGAATCAATCATTTGCTCTTAAACCATTATCAATTTCTTAAAATCATCAATTTGTTCTTAATCATAAATTTGTTCTGTGCGACGAACAATGTACCTTGATCGAGGGAGACTTTTCAAGACAAATTATAATGAATTTGTGGAGTAAAGATAACGATTGTTTGATCCCACGAGTGTTAACGAAACAGGGTAACGAGATACAGAGTCAGTAAGACGTCTCTGAGGGTTGTTTGGTAATGAAGACCCCGTCATTGCGAAAATACGAACGTTTCAGCACGACGGTACGCCTCCTTGAGCACGACGGTACGCCTCCTTGAGCACGACGGTACGATCCTAAAGGATTGAGTGAGAAGGCCATATCATACCCGTTGACTGGACCGTCGCATTGAAGAACGTACCGTTGCATTCAAGGAACGTACCGTCGCATTCAAGTGTCGCACCGTCGCACTCCCGGCGTAGTGACGCAATGGTAACGTAACAATACGACGAGACGTACCCGCGGACCTCATCCGTCATTCAGGAGGGACCTTCCACCCACACCAGCGTCAGGAGACATAAACCACTCGGTAACTCACCTCCATGTTGTACGTGGGTTAATTTCGGCACTCAGTCCACCTTCATCCCTTCCACTCGCCTCCTTACAGCCATCCACCTCCACTTGGTGCACACTGGAAGCCTTACGGTTGGTCAAAAGTTCAAGCGACTAGGGTCGAATTTATCAGTATCATCTGGCAATCTATATGGTAATTGGAGGTAAAGAATAATGGTTATCATATGGTGGTGTGGTAGTGGAGATGTGGAGTGTTGTGTGGTATGATGGTAGTATGGTGTTGGTGGAGGGGTGTGGTGGTAGTGTGGTGTGGTGGTGGAGTGTCATTTAGTGTGGTGGTAATGTGGTGCACGGGGGGGGGTGGGGGCAGTAACTGTGTCGCTTTGTGTGGCAGAGAGAGAGAGAGAGAGAGAGAGAGAGAGAGAGAGAGAGAGAGAGAGAGCTCTAAACCTCCTGGCCCATCACCATGATGGTTTGTGCACCGTCACCCAGATTCCGTCCCTTTGACCCAAATGAAACCCAACCCCTTCCCTTCCTTCCCCTCCCTCCCTTCCCTCCCCTCCCTCCCCTCCCTCCCTTCCCTCCCCTCACTCCCTTTGCACATAATGACAATAATATCACTACAGTTTCATTAAACACGTTGGTTATCAACATACGACCAAGGTTTTATGCATGGAAATTAATTCGAATGTAAATGTGACAAAGAATTCCCCACTGTTAGTTTCATCTGCTAATATCACAGAACTTTCAAATTACACATAAACACAGTTTGATGCTCTGTGGCGGGTAAATTCCCCAAAAATTGACAGGGTTTAATTTGGGGTGAATCATGTGGGGGTAATTTAGTGTATGAAACACGTTGTTATTGGCAGTAGGAGCAGATTACTGCACCACCACCACACCCCAGCAGGTCAAGCAGAAGCAAGCAAGCCAGGTCACCCACCACTACCACACTACCACCACACACATGGGGTCAACACCCCCACACTCTACCACCACAAACACGGGGTCAACACCCCCCCACACTCACCACCGCCAGCAGATCACCACCACAAACAGGGGGTCACCACCCCCACCAGAGGTAGACAGGGGTGTGTAGGTGCATGGGGTGTGTGTGTGTGTGTGTGTGTGTGTCATCACCACACCCACCTACCTCCAGCAGGAACAAGAAGGGAGAGGAGGGTAAGGTAGGGGGGTCGTCACCACTACCACCCACACCCAGCAAGTTAAAAGAACTTAGTATTCATGAAGGTCTTTGGGCCAGGCGAGAAAGTTCAGTAATTACTGTCATGAGTGAAACAAGACTTAGGCTACGTTGTGTGTGTGTATGTGTGCGTGTGTGTGTATGTGTTCGTGTCAGTTCCTGACCCTCTGGCTGGTAGACAAGACAGTGTATACACGAGACGGAGGGGAGGGAGGGAGTATACACGGGAGGCAAAGAGGGTCCTCCTCCTCCTCCTATGTTACAATGTGGTGGGGGAGGGAGGGAGGGACTGTGTTACGAGGACGACAGGCAGTCTATAGCTATAACAGAGGAGGAGAGGGCAGTATGCAGGATCTCAAGTCCTTCGATATAATAAAGAAAGACGCCATAGACCTTGCTAGGATATTTTAGAGATAGTAAACATCTTAAAAAAAAACCCTGGTAATAGGCCACTTTTTATTTTCTTTAGTGTCCTGTAAAACGCCCTTCAAAACTTTGTATCGTGGAGAGATCTCTCAAGTCCCATTATAATCTCGTTATACTTCGTGAAGTATACCCCTCTCTCATTGGAATAAAAGCCCTAATTGCATAGGAATATAATGCCAGGGGTATACTATAATGTGAGGATATGCTACACACAGATGGATGATGGTACTGTGCAAGTATTGGGTATCTTAAGATGTTGTCGTCTTTAATACCTGGGATGCGACTGTGAGGCTGTCGACCATCCGTCATGAACACGACGGTACGACCCCTTAAGCACGACGGTACGACCCCTTGAGCACGACGGTGCGACCCCTTGAGTACGACGGTGCGACACGAGCACGACGGTGCGACCCTTGAGCACGATTGTGCGACCCCTTGAGCACGACGGTGCGATCAGGGTGAAGGGCAGGTCGCACCGTCGTGCTCAAGGGATCGTACCGTCGTGTTCAAGGGTCGTACCATCGTGCTGTAAACTATCCTCATTGGTTAGTCTCCTGTGGATGTCATCCGTGTAGCGCCTTACTATCCACTGCTGGATCTCTGGCGGCATCTCGCCTCTGCCTCCTCCTATCCCAGGCTAGCCAGTGGATAGTACCCATATACGAATACCATATCCTCGTCCTGCCAACACACTGGTTAGTCCTTGAATCTGGATAGCACATGTGTGTAGACAGTACCCAGTTTTTCCCACCTATCCTGCTGATAGTCTAAGGGGATAGGGTTCCTCTAAGCCCCTAACTGTCCTCTCATTCTCTCTCTCTCTCTCTCTCTCTCTCTCTCTCTCTCCTGTGGACTGCTAGGGTAACTTTGGCTTCGATTTTGCCCGATTTCTCTCCATGGTCCACTTTAAAAGTGGGCAGGTGCTAATTAATTATTCAAATCGAAGTTCTGAGCACCGCAAATCAGAAATAAAAGCCCAGAACATTTAGATTTCTCCCCCATTAGTGGAAGAGAGAGAGAGAGAGAGGCGATATTTATGTGGACCTTATTTAAAATTTCGTCTCGCATACTTTCAACGCAAAATCGTTCAAGAAAATATTAAAACAAATTAAAGAATAGTTTCTAAATAGATTGGAGGATAGAAAAATAAAGTAGAGATTTTAAAAACGGTGAATAATGGTTAAGAGATTTTGCTGACTTGACTGTTGTAGTCGGGATGTCTGGTTAGAAGTAATGTTTTTAACCCCGACGTCTCTCTTTGTTTACATAAGAGTAGATATGGAGGTAACCCAGCTCCCTCTATGGTTGAGGAATACGATTGTCTCACACACACACACATATATATATATATATATATATATATATATATATATATATACGTAGTTATGTATATACAGACGATCTGGGTTTGTTATCAAGAACATAACTAATGCTCCATCGTCTCATCATCCACCATAACAAGGATGTGGATCACCCAGACCGTCTCGTCTCCAGAAGCCTCCAATTTACAGTTCGTGAAATCATAACTTGCAAATGTACAAGTCCTTGCAACACACACAAGACCTGCAAGACATATATATCACTCTGAAACTGCAAGACGTCCTCCCGATACGAGGACTTTACATGACATACTAGCGCCATTGTACATCTCTAGAGAGGTTCCCGAGAGGAAGTGTCATAATGAGTGTCTATGGAAGGGGAGAAAGAAGGGTGGAACTCGCACGCGAGCGATTTATTATGCATGTGTGTGTGTGTGGAGACGAAGGTGGAGGAGCCTCCACTGCCTGGTGCACCGACCTGGCCCATCAATTACTAACGAAGGAAGGTAGGGGGTCTCTCTCTCTCTCTCTCTCTCTCTCTCTCTCTCTCTCTCTCTCTGACTGGGGCTGCTTGCGTGGCCTTCTCCTCCTCCTCCTTCTGTTGTCGGCACACCCCCAGGCAGGCCATCTGACCTCCTGGGTGTCTTTGAAGGGGAGGTGGTGAGTGTAGGGCTGGTGAGGCTCTCGAGTGAGATGGTGAAGTGAGGCTGCTGGAGGAAGGTAGTGGCCAGTGAGGAAAGGTATTGGCCATTGAGGAGAGTGAGGAAAGGTACTGGCCAGCGAGGGAAGGTACTGGCCAGTGAGGATAGGTACGATCTACTGAGGGTTCAGACGTGTGGGAGGAACATAAACTTGTAACCATCTTGTAGTTCATGATGAGGTACGTACCATACGACTACTTACGTATGTAGAAGAAAATAGATGTGACCGCTTTCGTGAGAATGATAGCAGGGTCAACATAGGAGCCCAACAGATAGGAACATATGATAAATAAGGTCACATACGCATGGAATACGAGGAAAAAAAAAATATGAAAGTAATGGGATTACTTAGCAGAAGGGAAGATAATTGAAAGCTGAACAACATGACTGGAAATAAGAGGGAAGGAAGTCCCCCCTCCTCCCGATCTCTAATGTAATCATAGAAAAAGAGTAATGTAATCAAACGCAGTGCGTTCTGCATGCGGATTAAACGGATTTAATCACATCCAAGTTTTTATAAGGAGTAACAATCCACACGAGAGTAGCCGGATTACTATGCAGATTGTATATTTTCTTCGTAAATCCTCCCCTTCCTCCCCATCTTGAATCCAAGATTCCCCGTGGATTTGATTAGAAAAAAATGCGTTCTGATATACGCAGAGTTGCAAGCTAAAAGAATGACTGGTGTCTTTCCTTTGTGAACACGAAGTAATACTTAAAATGTAATGGTGTAAGAGCATTAGATTCCATCATCTCTCCATCCAGTATGAAACCATGTTTTTGGCCTTTATTTTTGGCCTTTTTTCTTTTATGATAAAAAAACAGACTCTCCTCTCTCTCTCTCTCTCTCTCCTAGAGCAACAATGAGTGGTGGTTCTCCCAGGCCCGTGTACTCCCATGGCTCGTGGCTAGAGGAAGACCACGGGGGAACTAACGAATTCCCGAAATTAATCAAGCAAATGCGACTTACTGAAGACCGAAACAAAAGCGAAGCGCTGGGGGTCCGGGCTGGCCTGGGCCACAGCCTTCTCCTCCTCCCTCACCCAACCTTTGTTTACTTCGTGATTGATATGTAGGGGTGCTTCATCCAGAGCCTCGATGCTTCACTCCCTGCTTCAGTGCATCGCTCGCTACCTCTTGCTCTACTACGTTGCTGCTGCGTTGCTTGGCTTCGCTGCTTCGTCCTGTGTCTCGTTACTGCATCTGTTGTCTCGTTTTCAAACTTTTACTTACCGTCTCGTTGTTCCACGAGTTATTTTACTGGTTTAGTGTCATTACTTCACTCGTTTCGGGAGCAGCCTCGCTGCTTCGAAGCCAAGTTCCACTGTTCAGAGTCTCATGGCCTCACTATTTAGCTCCCTGGTTCGTTCAATTGCCTCGCTGTTTCACTCCCTGTCTCATTGCCTCGTCCAATGCTTTGCTACTCCAATACCTCGCATTTTCGACGGCTTCGATAATGCTCGAATCCTGTACCTGAACCTTACCTTGTTAATGGGATCTTGCCTTAATGGTAAGACCTTACCTCACACTTGGGGGCCCTCCTTACCTTACTACTTACCTTACACCTGGGGGCCCTTCTTGCCTTACTGCTTACCTTACGCCCTGGGGGCCCTTCTTACCTTACTGCTTACCTTACCTCACCTGGGGGCCCTTCTTACCTTACTGCTTACCTTACCTTACACCTCAGGGCCGCCTTACCTTACTGCTTACCTCACATGGGTCATTCTTTACCTTATTACAGGGATCTTGGGGGTCACAGGCAAGCTCGATTATTTCAGCTGCTGGGACCTTGCCCTAGTGGCTGGGATCTTACCATGGGATCCTGTCTCAGCTACAGACGTCAGCTTGGATCCCCGAGTCGCCCCTGGGATTCTTACCACGCCGCTGGGATCTCGTCCCACCGCTGGGATTCTGTCCCCGATGATGAGGTCTTTCCCTACAAGACGTGGCCAGGATAGTGCGAGGCGCGAGGCTCTGTTCCTTTACTGAGATGAAGACCGACTTGATGCTACACAGATTTCTGAGGAACCGTTAAGTGCGACGATACGACCCCTTGAGCATGAGACGGTTAGGTTATGCCCAAGGGTCGCACCGTCGTGCTCAAGGGTCGCACCGTCGTGCTCAAGGGTCGCACCGTCGTGCTCAAGGGTCGCACCGTCGTCTTCAAGGGTCGCACCGTCGTCTTCAAGGGTCGCACCGTCGTGCTCAAGGGTCGTACCTTCATGTTGGTAAGTGTCATCCGTTGATATGTAGACTACCATACAGAACATTATGTACATAATCGTACACGTCTTAGAATCATCATAAAGTCTATAATGACACGTTCTTAAAGAGGAACGAGGCGGGGCGCTCATCCCACCACCGTTCCTTCTCAGGCAAAGGAGCGTGTGATGTACTGTCGTTCCGAACGTCCACGAAACATAAGTTCTTGTAGGAGGCAACAAGAAGAGGCTCGAATCCCAGAGCGAAGTGGTCGTTTATCTCAGTCTAACGGTATGGACGGGGCGACCCCAAGGTGAAGTGTTAATGGGCGTGCCATAATGCTTTTCAGCACTGGGCTGCGTTGGAGTGTGTTGGGGAGAGGGAGGGAGTCGCTTCTCATTTGTTTTCTGGCACTGGGTCAAATACGAGAGAAGGGGGGATAAAAGATAGGGTCTTAACTCTAGGATAGACTATGAAGAGGGAGGAAGGAGGAGGAGGAGAAGAAGATAAAGAAGACTGCTAGAAGTTTCGTCTTTTGAGGCAAGTCTATTAATCCAGATGTTACGAAACGACAAAGACTTCCAGAGGCTTTGATCTCAGGAGGAAACACAAGATTAATAAACCTACCCAACCAATCGACTCCTCATAATCCTCCAGCCAGACCACCCACCACCCCATCCTTGCCAGAGAACAATCAAAACACAACAATATCGTCTACTGGACTTCATAGCAGTGATGATACGTGACGAGTCTTTGACGAAGAAATCTGTATTCTGTACCAATCCAGATAGTCGTGAGACACAGACATAGCCACTATGTTACGTGCTGGGTCCCTTGTATTAATCTTGATATTCGTGCGACACAGATATAGCCACTATGTTACGTGCTGGGTCCCTTGTATTAATCTTGATATTCGTGCGACACAGATATAGCCACTATGTTACGTGTTGGGTCCCTTGTATTAATCTTGATATTCGTGCGACACAGACGCATAGCACAGTCTATTGTAATACGATGTGCTGAAATTTGTAACATGGGTCACGATCGGCCATGACTCATGATTAATCCACATTGATCACTATCTCACGAGCGATCAGGATTAATCCAAAATGTTGACCAAGCAGGCTAGACACTTAGCTAACCACCTTCCCACGTTTGATTCGAGTTCCCCAGAGTGCGCATGCCTCGCTTCAGGCCGCCCATATACTAAAAATCGCTTCACGCAAAAAAAATCTATAAAAATCAATTTCTAATTAAGAAAAAATTCAAAAACCAGATATCATCTTTGTCAAAGTCACTGGGAAGAAAGCGACATACTGGGAAATATGTTAACTTATGAGAGAAGTTAAATCTATTGACATATAGTTTGTAACATCCCAAAATATCATTGGAACTCTGTATATACATATAGCCACAGGGACCATCTGCTCGCTGAAGACTCCCACTGGACTTCATAAAACTCATAAACAATAAACTTGAAGAATCCGCTTTGGGCTCACGAGACTCTACACTGGTGAGGAAAATGAATAATTGCAGCGCGTTCTCTCCTGTAGGAAAGGTTCATAAATTCATTATCAAACCTCGGGGAGGAAATCTAAATTACCATACACACACACGAGACAAGTATTCATTTATTACTAGTGCTACCTTGTTAAGGTGGGGGCCATTCCTTGCGCTACCTCGCTGACGCGGGAAACGGTGATAAAGTATATATATATAACGATAGACTTTCTATAGAATACGAAATGAAAATGGTTGAGGGGAAGAATAAAAAAGGCTGTAGAGGAATAGGATTAGCGGTTTGGATGAAGGCGAACTTCATTTCGAAGATGACGCCGTTGTGTTCGTGGTGGGGGGGGGGGGGGGGGGGGGGGAATGGGAGCTGGGGAAGGGGGAAGGGATGGTGGTAGTAGCAGTAGCCTGTTCTACGCTGTGAGAGAGATGGGCTATGGCTGGGTGTCTCCGTTGAGAGAGAGAGAGAGAGAGAGAGAGAGAGAGAGAGAGAGAGAGGCTTCCCGACGCCAGCCAGATATGACACGATTCTTTCGACTCCGCTCAATCAATCTTGGGGAGGGTCGTCCAACCCCCCTCCACTACGCCTCCCTCCCTCCCTCCCTCCTCTCGCCCCATCCTGCCCCACAGTCTGTTCCTCCCCTGCTATACACACACACACCTGGCATATCCCCCTCCTGTATTAGATCTTAATGATCTCCCTAACTTTTCTTGATTCTTCCCTTGCCAGCATTCGTCTTGACTTCCCTCACTCTCTCCCCACCAACTTCACTTTTCCTCCTCCTCCTCCTCTCTTACTCCCTGTCACACACACACACAACACACACTACCTCTTCCCTCTCCTTCAACCTCCCTCAATCTCTCCCTACCCATCCATATATCTCTCATCCTCCCTCACACACACACACACACACCCTTGCTTTCACATAACACAGTATTCCCCCACTTGTCCCACATTCTCACACTCTTACTCTCTGTTTTAAACCTCCCAGGTCCTTAGTCTCCCAGTCTTTCCCTTCATACACTCACTTTTAACCGCATGTCCTCATAGTCTCCGTCCATCTCGCAACGCTTTCCCTCCTCACACCCTCACCACTCATCACACTACAGTTCTCCCCAGCGTCTCTTCTCTTGACGCATCTCTTGTGCCCTGTAACTGGAGTACATAGCCTGGCGTCCATCACCTCGAATACGACCTGAAAACACTGTAAACTATTTTTCTATCCCTTCCCGACGCTGGGGTTCTGGAAGGGCATCAAGTTGGTGGTGCCTCTGCTGCTCTTCATTGTTCTGTACGTTCTTGAGGCGATACTGTAGTAAAACTTACCATATACGGATACCTAACTGTTTTAAACACTACTATTTCCCGTCGCTTGTAAATGGTCAGTAATGAGTAACTTATATATGTGTTTGTGTCGGATACAGAGAAGTAGGTCAGGTCAGGACGAACATTTCGTCATCAATGTTTCGTTGTATTTGAAGCAAAGACAAATTGGTCTGGGAGGAGGAGTAGCCCGAATTGTATTGTGAAGACCAAATCTTCCACCAAGATCAAACGATTGGTCACGCGGTCTATTGCAAAGGCTGAGACCTCAGAAATATGTAAGAAATAAGAAGCTAAATTCGAGAAGATCCATAATTCGGGTCCCTGTGGGTCAGAAGACATTAGAGGAATAAAAAAAGGCAATTCAGTTTTAAGCTCAGACGTTACGTTAAGGACAACACAATACAGTAAGCTTCCTATGTGGTTTGAGATCACCTTGTGTTGACTTGGTGCCAAGTCTTTAAGTCTCTTAGTGGAGGAGAGACTGTCTTACAGTGGGGAGGGCTACGGCAAGTCTTACGTAGGAGGACAAAGCCTTAAAAGGGGCTGGGGACACTAAGTCGTGCATGGAAAGGACACCAAGTGCCATACATGGAAGGGACACCAAGTCTTACATGGGAGGGAAGGGAAGGGACACCAAGTCATACACCATGGTGAGGGGACACTGTAAATCCGCCACGGAGGGGGAAGTCCCCTTGCCACTACAGGCCATAGGAGAAACCATTGTTTTGAAGATTTCTTACGTTTGTGCACATTTCAAGACTTAAAGGAGACCCCCCCTCCCCCCACATCTCAATTGGCTGGTGAGACTGGATGGTCCCGTGGGGGGAAAGATGGTCCGAGGATGAGGATCCACGGTAAGGAAAAAGAAAAGATTCACGAGAGAGAAATATAGAAATGAGGGAAGTATAGGGAGAGATAGAGAGAGGAATATTAAGAATAATTAACAGATGATTAGAAGATAAGGGAAGAGAGGGAGAATATAGAGGAACGAGTGAAGGAAGGAAGTGAAAAAGAAAGCTACGAAAAGAAAAGGAGTTAGAAGAACAGGAAGAGAGGAAGGAAGAGGAAGAATAGGAGGGAGAACAAACGTTAGAGGAACAGAAGAAAGATGAAGGAAGACGAAGAACAGGAGGAGGAAGAACAGAAGGAAGAGAAGAAGAGGAAGAACAGGAGGAGGAGGAGGAAGAACAGAAGGAAGAGAAGGAGAAAGGGAGATGTGTGGAGTCGTGGCTGGACACGAGCCAGCAGGCAAGTCAGAGCAAGTCTGGTAATAGTGCAGGAGGACAAGGTGGGCGAGCGTGTATGACAACCTCCCCCGTCTAGCTACAGGTGGGGGCATGGCTGGGAATAGCGGCCTCCATTGTTAACTGGCGGGATGGGCTCGTGCTGAAGAGGTGGTAGTAGTAGTAGTAGTCGAGAATGTAACATCAAATTATCACTGAAATATTTGCTATGATTAATATTATATGATGATTTGTATAATGATCATTATCTCTGGGGAGGAAAGAATGCGACCCACGTATTCCCTGCATGCCGTAGAGGGCGACTAAGAGGGGCGGGTGGGGAGATGCCACTGCTACCGCCATGGAATATACCCTCCCCTCCTGTATCATCACTTTCCGAAATAGCAGCTGTAGCAGTAAAGGCAACAGCAGAGGCGCGCACACAGTAAGAGAGAAAGAGAGATTGTGCGTGTTTCAATGTCTGTTTCACTATCCTGCCACATACATGTAGACCAAAATGTATATTCATACATTTCCCCATGTGTGTGTGTGTGTGTGTGTACGGGATAAAAGAAATGAATTTACAAAATACGACCACAGTTCTTTCTCCTCAACCCATCAGCATAGAAGAGAAACAAGCAAAAACTAAACAAGTCTTTCACATCGACTCCCTGGGTAACAAAATCAGGACCAGGCAAAGAAAAAAAAAAGAATGAAAAAATAAATTAATAAAAATCGGATGAAAAGGAAAAAATCTCACCTGTACAGAATTACCAGCCACGAAAAAATTCAGATTGTTAATCAAAGAGAGGCATTAGCATGGAACACACCTCACAAAAGCCTTTTTGCAAGGCCATTTAAAGGGCCAGGCGGCGTGTCCAATGTCCATGAGTATGTAAAATAACGCGCCCTGCTCCAAAACGCCCCTACTAAAATGAAAAAAAAATATACTAAAATTCTAAAGGTTTTTGCTTGAGTATGGCCTGCGAGATGAGAAAAAAAAAAGAAAGCGGGGTATAGAAAATGGGATTAAATATTCCTAATGTTTTACGTGGTATTGTAATGAGCATAATCATTGTGAATGAAGAAACAGAATATTTGCAATGGTACTCCTGTTACCCCCCCCGCCCCTCTTTTTTTGCGTGTCTTTTTTCATCATTCTGTTGGATTGTCTCATTGTCTTTAGTCTTTTTCTGTCTGCGTTTGTCTGGGTCTACCACCCCCCAGTCCGTTTTTTTCTATCTGGGTACCCAAGTCCGTTTTCTCTATGTGGGACCCTCTGTCCGTTTTCTCTATGTGGGACCCTCTGTCCGTTTTCTCTATCTGGGACCCTCGGTCCGTTTTCTCTATCTGGGTCCCTCGGTCCGTTTTCTCTATCTGGGTCCCTCGGTCCGTTTTCTCTATCTGGGTCCCTCGGTCCGTTTTCTCTATCTGGGTCCCTCGGTCCGTTTTCTCTATCTGGGTCCCTCGGTCCGTTTTCTCTATCTGGGTCCCCAATTCCGTTTTCTCTATCTGGGTCCCCAATTCCGTTTTCTCTATCTGGGTCCCCCAATTCCGTTTTCTCTGTTAGGGTCCCCCAATCTGGTTTACCTGGCTCCCTCGGTCCGTTCTCTCTCTACATCCGCCCTTGTCTCAATAGACTGATCCACAACAGACGTTAGATGACGTCACCTCCCACAATAAGCCTTCGCTGTGTGTACGCCATAGAGCGACCAGTTATTAAACACCCCTTTTTAATGTCCCACAAAGACCACCCGTTTAGAACGACCGCTCGCTCAAATGCGCCATGTCATTTACAAGTTACCAACCATCAGCCCGTTTTCGCCTATTAAGCCCGACCTGACCCCATGACCACCTCGGCAAAGCCCGTTGCTATGTACCTGGCTAATGCGACCACATGATCCAAGACGACCACCTCTGAATACCAACCCACCTGTTTATAATGGCCACTTGCCTATATCGGCCAGGTTTCTAATATTCCGTGAATGGTTCTTTTATGCAAATTCGCTCGACGTGAGTTGTGGCTGTATCGCACAGCCCTCTGAATTATCCGCCAGATTTGCATATAATTTTGCATTTTTCAGACCCGAGGGATAATTAGATTTTTTTTCTTTATTTTCATTTCGAGCTATGGCCATAACCCCGAGAATCTATGATACTGTGATCTTCCGATATAGATATATTTTGCTTGGCAGCTTTATACAAGACGAAGAGAGGATCATGGAATAATGCTTTTAGAGAGAGAGAGAGAGAGAGAGAGAGAGAGAGAGAGAGAGAGAGAGAGAGAGAGAGAGAGAGAGAGACCTAATTGGTGTACACGCAGGAGAAAGAGTGGAAGGTACTGGGTCCAGTGTGTCACTGGGGGAAGGTATGGTTCCGAGGCTGTTTGATCCTATCACAGGCAGAGTTACAAGGAAGGTCTTGCATGGGTAGGCGTTAAAGCTATACCACAATTGATCGTAACATTACTGTACCACAACCGAGGGCTACACCACTGTACCACAGTTACTGAAAATACTAATGTACCACATCCAATAGCTACACCATAGTACCATAAAACAATGCTGTAACATCACGATAAACAATGCTGTACCACAATTGATCGTAACATTGTGCCACAAGTACTAAACGCATCGCTGTACCACAGCTCCTGAAAACACTTCTGTACCAGAACTGATGGCAACACTATCACACAAGATCGTCTATCTTTGCCACTGCCGTCCATCATTCGTGTATCCTTACCTCATTTTCTTTGCCCTTGTTCCTCCTCTTCCATCCGTCTCTCTTCCTTCCTAGTGTTCCCTCACCATTTCTAAGCCTCCACCCGGTTTCCCCGGATCCATTCCATGTAATAATTTTCCGGCGGTAAATTAAAATGTCGACTTACTCAGTCGACTTTTCATGTTTTAGGATTGTAGAGAGTCTTGTGGGGCGGAGCCGAGGCTACACTGGGAAAAAGAAAAATAGAAAACTATCATGAGGACGAGTTCGAGGCTGCGCTGGGAAAAAAAAAAAATTAGAAAACCATTATGAGGCGAGTTCGAGGCTGCACTGGGGAAAAAAAAAAAATTTACCATTTTCTTTTCTAGTTTTCAGATGCAAGCAAATGGTTTCGTCTTTGTCAAAGTTTCGTTACAATTTAATTATTTCGTTTAACGAAACGAAATTACTACTTATGGTAGCTATATACTTAGTGATGATTATAGAAGTGTTAAAGAACAAATCACAGGTAGGAAAAAAAAGAATGAGATTTATCACATGTAGGTTACGATTCCATGATGGGGTGCCTATGGTATGGGGCTGAACCCCCCCTCCCCCTTCCCTCTTGAAGTGGTAAAACGATTAAAGTTGAAGGGAACACACACTCTCCCATGACCTCTCACTCTCTCATGCGTCTATCCTCCCCTCTACTTGTCTCTCACAAGCACCCACTCCCACGTAGACCTTTCCCACGTTCCATCATCCTCTCACGTGCACTCGCTCCCACGTTCCATCCTCTCCCACGTGCACTGTCTCCCACATTCTATCCTCTCTCACGTGCACTCCCACATTCCATCCTCTCCCACGTGCACTGTATCCCACATTCTATCCTCTCTCACATGCACTCCCACATTCCATCCTCTCCCACGTGCACTCTATCCCACATTCCATCCTCTCACGTGCACTCTCTCCTACATCTGCACTCTCACGTAGTTCACTCTCCCAAGCCACGTCATGTGGAATCCAAATGTTAGAAAACCGAAGGTTTTAAAATCACGTTTCTCTCTTCAATTGTAGACTTCTCAATAACACAGCCCAGCGAGGTAACACAGGGGGGCGCTCCTCCTGTGTTATTTATAACACGGCTGAAGCAGTGGTGCTAGAAACCTAACACGTCACTCACAGAAACCATTCATCAACTCCAGATGCCAATAATACGAGACACTTTTTTTTTTTTTTTTGACAGACTAGTTTACCCAGCATATAGATGGCGGGGCGATATTGCTCAGCGAGGGGATATTCCTCAGTAGGTCTTGTATTACCCGATAGGGCGATATTCATTAGGAAAGTATTACTCTATAGGGCGATATTCCTCATCACGTCTACATTACTCTATAGGGTCGATACTGTTCCGTAGGGCGATACTGCTCAGCGTGGGCGATATCGCTCGGATTTCCCCCGCCATATCGGATAGGTTGATATTGCTCACGAGGTGGAATCAGCCCGGCAGGCGATATTGCTACAGTAAGCGATATTGCTCGAGTTCACGTTCTTCCTCAGTAGACGTGAATAGAAACGTCAGAATATTGCAAGTTGGCCGCGAGCAATGTGTTGTTGATCACGTCCCTTGGAATACCCTGTGTAAAGGAAGGGGGGTAACCTAGATTTCTCCCCCTCGAGGCAGATGACCTTGACACACAAGAGGTAAATGACCTCCTAAAGATGACCCAAGTACTTGGTTGTAACGATCGTTAGCGATGGTGTGCGCACCAAGCGTCGTCATCACTTTACAAAACGGAGGTGGTTATGTGCGTCACCCTTGGGGTACGCCAGTATACGTGTAATGGATTTGTCTTTTTTGTACACGTTTTCCGAGCACTTAATATCACAGTCTTCCAGTTCATACCATGGCCAGTCATGTTGCATTATGCTTAACAACAGTGATAGCTGTAGCCATATCCTCAGACAGTTAACAGTAATCTATCGCATCTAATTCTACTGTAATGAACGAGACGTTACTTCATTAGCATACTCGATCCTTCATTATCATACTCGATTCTTTTCTGGCTGAGCGAATCGGCTTCAGTAGAGATTTATTATGTATAGGAGGATGTTTCTTTCCTTTTCTTTTTCATCTGAATTTGTAGTCGAGTTTCCTGTAATGGGTGCACGTGTTCGAATCTCGTCAAAGTCATAGATGGTCTGTTGGGCTGGGGGCAGTGTTCGTATCTCTTGATGGAGACACGGATCTGAAGAACATGAGTTCGAAACAGTGTTGTGTGTATCTTGTGTTCATTGACCTCCTCAACACGACGGTACGACCCTGGAGCACGACGGTACGACCCTTGAAAATGAGTGTACGACCTTTGCGTATGATGGCTTGGCCTTATAACCTCATTGCTCTGGATCAGGTCAAAGGCCGGGCCATGATAACGGGTCACCCTTTTGAGGACAGAGTCTCAACCTACCCATAGATTCGCCAAGACCTTGAAATAAAACATCCCCCCCTCCATCACTGCCCAGGTAACAGAAAACGTCAGATGTTTGTCAGTGTTTCCTTAACCGGACGCAAGGTGGCGGGCAGGAATGACAACACTGGATAACATTGCGAGGGTGGCGGCGCCCCCTCGTACACCGCAGGCAATGGCGACCCTTACACGATATATCTATTTCCTTCATTTTTTATTAACCTCCCCAGGTACTGCGTGTGGGGAGACTCGCGCTTCGAGCTGGGGAACTAATAATTGGTTTGAGATTTTATGAAATTTCAGATTACAAGATATATAAACACTTGTCCTCAATATACATAAAGGCACAAGCATATACGTATATAGCCACAAACACACACACACATATCCATATATATATATATGGCGCACTGGTTCGCGTTTCGACCCGCCAATTTCACGGCCGTGGGTTCGAGTTCCGGAAGGGGTGGGATCCGGGCCAGCTCACGGCCAACACAGATGTTTATTCTCCGCTTTTGAACGTTGGTTGATGAATGGGTACCTGGCGTAGGCTGCCGCTGTGTGTGTGTGTGTGATGGATAATGGGTCGGGTACACATTGTCTGGAGGATCCGGCTTGAGGGGAAGTGCTGAAGAGAACGCCACTACGCTGCGTAAATCCTATATATATATATATATATATATATATATATACCGTCCTAGCTACGTCTCTTCGTTGTATATCAACGTTGTATATTTCTCGTGTTTCACCTGGTGTCATTATTACACGAAAGTGCACTTGGGAACTTATCGCGTTTCATTCTCCCCGTGGACTTGAAATATATATATATATATATATATATATATATATATATATATATATATATATATATATATATATATATATATGTATATATATATATATATAGCTTGTTTACCAATGGCGTCTTAGGTACGTCTCTTCCTCGTATATCAAGTGACATATCTCATTGTTGCATCTCCCCTGATGATGTGATCATTACACGAAAGTGCGCTTGGGAACTAAGTTTCATTTCCCAGTGGTTAGATGCATATACTAGATCACGCGCACCAGTGTCCTCTTGCAATATCATATGTAATTATATACTTGATCGCTGTTTCCCGACAGCACCTAGATGACACGAGCACCCAGTCCATCTAGAAGAAAGACTAGACATATCTAGAACCTCTAGAAAAAAAAATGTATCCCTCACCTTCTTCGGCCCTGGGTCTCGAGATGAATTCCAACGCCAAAAAAAAAAATAAAAAATTACTCTCAAAGTTTTCCCAGTTAAATACAATATTCAAATCAAATTCATTCTTTAACATGTTTGTGAAAAACCGCAAGACATTTTCATGAGAGGGAGAAGCATCATAAATATTACAAATAATTTAGTTATTCAACGTAAATACGAAAAAAAAAAAAAAGGCCACAATGGCGAAAATGTCAAAAGTCTTTCAATGGATTTCAGCGAATTTCCAGACCTGCCAGTCACACTAGAGACAGCCAATACGCCAAAATTATGTTGTAAAGTAATCAAGGAGAAAAAGAAAATATAATTGACGTCTCTGGGACAGAAAAGGGGGGCCAATATTTTTCGACCCTCTCTCCACCTGGATTGAGAACGCTATCTTCCAGACCCGCTGGAACTGGCCTGGAAAGTGGGGGGAGGGGGTTCTGGTCTGGGCCACTGATATTTTTCCCGCATGGAATGTAATTCTGGTGGTAAAGAGGCAGGTGGAGGAGAAGATAAAGAAGGAAAACCCCGCATCGGGGGGAAGAAAAGAATAGGAAAAGAAAACGCGTTAAGGGAGTGGGAGGATGCGCTCGAAATACCTAACCAATTTTTCATTTTTCTTTTTTAACCACAAGAGCGAGGACGTACAAGATTTTATAACGTTCGTTCTATCTTAGGATATATATATTTCCATACTATTCGCCATTTCCCGCGATAGCGAGGTAGCGTTAAGAACAGAGGACTGGGCCTTTGAGGGAATATCCTCACCTGACCCCCCAAGAGTCCACGAGGAAATGAAAAGTTAAAGTGCACTTTCGTGTAATATTCACATCTGGGGATATATATATATATATACGTGTGTATGTGCACCCTCTCTACTGTCCATTTCTCGTCATTCCAGAGTGCACTTCCTGGAGCTAGTGGCTGAGGTGGTCGCTTGCTGCTCCCCACATTGTGGTGGTTTAGAAGCTACCCACGCCACCCCCTCTGCACCCACACGCTGGTACATTATGACGGGGTGAGTAATATGTATATATTTGTCATTCTATTTCTTACACGCGAGACAACTCGCCCTATATATCCTGTTTACCTACCTTTGTCTCTGGTAGACACCATTAAGGACGACCCTTGGGGTCATTAGAGGTCGCACCTTCACCATTCCTGAAGGTCACTCAGGTCACCTCCCCCCCCCCCCCTTAGGGTCACCCGTGTGTGCAGGGGAAAGGAAAACGGTAGGTGAAATCAACAACATGCCTGTCAGTCTTCCTATAAACTCGAAGTGAACCCAACATATATGGATCATGTATATTCTGGGATATACATATAATGCCATACTTCAACCCCCCCCCCAAATACTCCACCTCCAAACAATGTCATTCATGTCATTCTTCGTGATCATACATCAGTGTTGCATTACGATCCCAGTGATGTATATACGTGGGTGTAACAAAAAACGAACCCCAGGACCCATTCTTTTTAGTGAAATTGTTGCCGGTCTGAGGCTGCGCTTCGATCAGCGGCAGGGAAAATGGGTGGGCTCCTTTGGATCGAGGAGTTCCTCGATGATATTGTACTCATTTTCATCCATTGACGAAGATACAGCCTCGCCGAAGGTAAGTTTTAACTGGTGTTGTAACCACGAGCTGGCGGAGTCATGTAACACACGCATATATATATATATATATATATATATATATATATATATATATATATATATATATATATATAGTACATTTATATTCTTTAAAAATACAATTACACTTGCTAATTTTGCTGTCATCTCCATTTTGTACACCCGGCATAATTGCCTGACCTTTGACCTGACCCTTAGATGTTCCGTGAGCATAAATGACCCTCGCCTTAATTCTATTCATTAACAAATGTTTATATCAGTGTATCAATGTCTTGTGTTATTCTGAAGATATCCTTGTCCATATCTAAATATATTTCCACGGACGTATGTATTAGATGTATTCAAAGTAGATATCTATGTCTTATTAGATACCGTGCGTTTTAGTTCGGGATCGGTTTGGAATGGGACGCCACAAACTGAATAGACAATATCTATCAATTACGTTCAGTCACAAGGCACTCGTTTTTATGTGGTCTACAACCAATCACAGTGCATCATACTACTGACTATATGTAATCATTGGCTCCCCTGGAGACCAGGGTATGGCAGTGCTGGTCTTCCCGTACAACACACAATCATGGATTTTGATGTTCATTGCCTTTGTTTTCACCACGGCTTCTGGCTCGGTTCTTGCTACTTAACACTTATAATCTTCCAAGTTACTGGGACTATGTAATTAAAAAGTGGGGCAAGTGGAATTACTTATATTTTGTGTCATAAGTATAGTGAAAAATCCATATGGCATGATTTCATAAAGTCAATATTGTATGGCTACAGTGAAAGTCAATACTGTATAGATAGTGAAAGTATTGCGTTGCTACAGTGAAAGTCTATATTAACATGACAGTGAAAATGTACATACAATGTGAGAACAGTGAATTAAATATGTAAACAACATACAGCAACAGCTGTCTGTCGGATTTATGAAATGTATGCTTTTTGCATACAAAGCCTCTCATATGATGTGATGGCGGGGGTGGTTGTGGTGTGTTTATTATGGTGTTTTGTGGAGCAACGGTGGAGACTCATGGTGGCTGCGAGGGTGAAGGAGTATGGCGTACTGTGGTGCTGATAGTTATGATAGTTAATAGTGAAGATGTCGAGGTACGGGACTGTGGTTGTATCAGTAATGATAGTGATGATAATTATAATGACGTAGGCGAGGTACGGCACGGCGGTTGCAGTAGTAATGAGAGTGAAGTAGGCGAGGTACACGGCACGGTGATTGTAGTAGTGATGATAGCAGTGATCGTAGTGATGATGGTTCTAGTGAACTAGATGAGGTACGTCACGGCGGTTGCTGTAGTGATGATATAGTGAAGGAAGCGAGGTACGGGGAGGTGGCGCATGGGTTCCCTTGGTGTAGAGGACCGCTGCCTCAGAAGATTTATAACCTGATGTATAAGAGCCACCGCCACCTTACCTCAACGTAGTGAGGATAGGCATGGTGGCTGGGCTTCGAAAGCGGCTTTAGGGATGGTCTATGTTTGCCCAAGTGATTGATTGAACATGTCGCAAACTAGACAGACGATAGGAGTTGCGGTGGAGCATGGAAGCAAGGGAAGTTTGGAGTGGGTAGGATGGGGGCTGTCTTGTCTTAGGACGTGGTAGAGAAAGTACTTGTGTTGGCACGTTGTATATCAGGCAGGGTTGCAGATGGGCAGTGATTTTGCAGTTGGATATCGAGGGGGTTTGGGTCTTCGTCTAATCTGGTGTTCCATCGAAGGCAAAATGATCTGGTTGATATTCTTGGAGACGGTGTACATACGAATGAGTCTTCCCTCTCTCTGTTTTAAGCTTTAGCAGGCTTATCTTGAGAGTGGTAAGCAGCGAACAAGAACTGTACCATCATCAATGGACGGAATAGTATGCAACTTACCCTGCTGCCGCGTGGAGCGCAGCCTCGAAGTTGCAGGACGTCCAGAAAAAATGGTTCTAAAAAGACATGATAATGGATTACGATATGTATTCACATTGTTCTGATAACCTTCACACAATAGGAGAACAGAGAACACATTATCAGGGGTTCTTCATGGTGGACAATAGCGGAAACTGGGGTTCCTGAGGGTCCAGTCTTGGCACCAGTCATATACTCCCGACTCCTGTATATGATCTGCCGTAAAGCTCAGGTCCTTGCTGAATATACTTGTTGATGCCAAAATCATGAATGAAGATCTGAGAGAATGCGACATGTTGCAAAGACGTCTCCAATCCACAACAGTGATCAGGCAAATGACTGATGATCACTTAACCCGAAAAGATAAGGCAGACGAGTCGAGGACAGAACACGTAAATTTAACCCACAGGCGGAAGCAAGTTTGAGGATCAATCTGACAAAGATCCCACAGTTGACAAAGAAGGATTGCCAAAGCTGTAAACTTCACCTTAATATCACAATCTTTCTTTAAGCAGTCAGGAAATACATGATGTACATTTGACCCACGCTGGTTCTGCAGCTTGGTACCTTCATAAAGACAAATACAGAGCTGCTTGAGAAGGTTTAGAGGAATGCAACATGGACGGTGCTGGAATTCAGCGAAACGAGGTCATGGGAGGTACAATTCATTCCCTAGTCAGACCACACCGAGGGAAGAAACAAGACAAACTTTTTTTTTCCAGATTCCTTGTGGACCACGATTTTGTTAACAGAAACTAGTCCACGAAATCTGGTGGGATTCCAACACCGGGGGACATAACAGGAGAGCGTGCAAGAAAAATCCGTCGGGAAACAAGTGGAGGAAATTCGTTTAGCAAGAAAGTCGTGGACATGCCCACCTCAAACTGAAGTAACCGCAGACAACACCAGAAGACTTGGATGTATTTATGACCACAGTATTGGGTCAGACGTTGGGAACCCAGGAGTACAAAGCTCCCTCCTCACGTGTACTAATTAGACACAAATGGGGCCCCATGCATGTCAAACCCCCTCCTCGTATAGGGCAAATAGTTATACATACATACACAACCTGACCCTCTGTCATGCAAGACCTACTCATTTCCATCATTCCCATTATCACCTGCCTGTGCCAGACACCATGACCGATCCCCCCCCCCCCCCAAGACCTTGACAAATTGGCTCTTCCCTCCCATATGCCAGACCCCCCCCCCCCATGACAGACTACCCTCCAACCAGACCCACACGACACACACACACACACCCCGTCTCAACCACAACCCCATGACAGACCGACTCCCTCTCCAACCAGACCCCATGACAGACGTCCCCATCCAACCAGACACCTCTCTCTGTGTGCCTTACCTCCTCTAAACACCAGACGTCAGCTGATCACGTTTCCCTAACTTTGTTAGAGGTTTTGAAGAGTCTTAAACTCGGCTCGGTGGCCTTCGAGGTATAGAACTTACACAACACTAAGTTAGGGAGGAACGAGAACATCCTCTCTAGAATTAAGAAATGATGTACCAAGCTTAGAACTAAGAGTAATGAGGGCTTTCTAAAGGGGGGGAAAAAGGCCTTACCAGTGTATCGTTCTAATGCCAAAATACAATGTAATACAATATGTAGGAACAAAGGAAGTTGTCAGACTGTATAGTACGGGTTCCAAAATACATCGAAATACAAGATGTATGAACAAAAGAAATCAGGTTATAGTACTAGTTCCAAAATACAATGAAATACAAGATGAATAATGAGAAAACGTGCACGAGTGTTCATTCACGTTGAAAAAGTGAATGATATGGCTAATCTTATCACTAATTACACTACACAGTTAATTAAAACTCCGCTTGGTATATACACTTACATGCAAGTGTGTGTGTGTGTGTACACGCGCGCCTGTTGAAAACATATGGAGGGGAGATCCGAGTGAAGAACTGAAGAACGGTTTAAGATGCAAGACTGAAGGTGACAGAGGCTGAAAAAGAGAGATATGGATGTCCCAGGAGTGAGCGAGACTGTCCTGGAAGAGGGTTAAGATATAATTGCATCAAGACGAGACGGCAGGAATACGAGATGATGCATGAAGGATACGTCAATTGACGAGCCAGAGGAACGCCCCTCAACGATGTCAAATCTATGAACGACAGATTGTTGACCCACGGACAGAGTAATTAGATCCCAGCGCTCGTGGGAGGAAAAATAAAAAGGCCACTAACGTTAATGATGGCTTGTCTAAAGTCCTGAACATGAAATTTCAAAAGCGCGTTCGCTGTCAATGACCATTCTGTAGTCCCCAGTGCTTCCAGGGAGAGGGGGTGGAGAAGGTATCGCGGATGCCGCAATGGACCGTATGGAAAGGAGAAGAATCTGGAAAAGAACACAGACGTGGGGGAAAAAAAAAAACTCATGGAGTCCAGGGGTCATCCCGCGACCTCCGCTGGAGTGGTGATGGTGTTTACAAGATGTGCCTCAGCGTTGGCAGTGTTCCAGCAGGATGGAAGAGACGCAAGCAAGTAATGGGGTTGGGGAAAAAAAAAAAAAAAAAGGTGTCAAAGAGGTAGTCCCTGACAATCTTGGCTGGTAATTACGAAGGAAAGTAATTAGCAGACACAGGAGTTCTGGACTGGTCCACACCACTACAGTGGAAGACGTCAAGGATCCAGAAAGGGAATATTTTCTGTAACGACTCTAATGTACTTCTGTAAGAGTAACATTTGACAAAAAGGGATGAGTGTATTACTGTATACTCGGATTGTCTGAGGTCTTCGATGCTGTTCCCTAGACAAGATAGACGAAGATAAAGATGAGGGCCAAAGCAATGTATTATTGGTGTATTGACTAAGTGGGAGGAGTAAATATGCACCTATCGGGGAAGCGTTCATAAGCTGGGTAAGTGTTAAAGGCGGAGTTCCTCAGGTATCAGTGATGGAACGAGACAATCATAAGTGGATAAATCTACAGATGAAATCATGTAAAAGTGAAAATCATGAGAGGGTGCGACACTGCAGAGACCTGGACGAGATGCAACAGTCGTCAGTCAAAAGATTTATGAACTTTGACTACGAAAAATGTAAAGTAATGAAGATGAGAAAGATTAGAGAGATCAGAAGGTGATGAATATGGGTTACCTTAGAGTTGTGGAGCGAGAAGGACCCAGGGTGTTGATATCACGCAATCTCGTCACCAAAATAGTCATATATACGAAGGATCACGATAGGTGGAATCCATATATTTTGTCACCAAAATCGTCATATGCGAAGGATCGAAACCATATATCTTGTCACCAAAATCGTCATAGTCGAAAAATCACGAAGGAAGGAATTCACATATCTTGTCACCAAAATTGCCATATACGAAGGATTGAAACCATATATCTTGTCACCAAAATAGTTATATACGAAGGATCACGAGGGATGGAACCCATACATCTTCGTCACTGTCAAACCTTCCATTTAGCTCATGAACAGCGACATGTCTTACGAAGATCTGCTAGACTGTTATGTGACCTGAGCTGCAGTATACAACAGCCTCGTCTCCTCACTTAAGCAGCAACATGCAACCGCTGGACAAGATCCAAGAGACCACGAAAGGGAAAGGTACAAGAACGAACTGGAAGATGTTACGTAGGGAGAAGGGAAGGTCCCCTTCCATCTGCCCCACTGGAGTGGAAAGAAGGATGAAGAGAGAGATAACGATGTTGAAACAGAGCATTTTTTTTTTCTAAATGTCAGAGGAGACTGCCGAACAAGACAGAATAATTGGAGGTTAGTTAGACGAAGAAAAATGTGCGGAGGGACGTGAGGAAGCGTTTTCTCTGAAGCAGCAGAGTTGTCGATTCGTGGAACCAACTGGACCAAGACGAAGTAAATGCAAAGCAAGAGCAGAAAATCTCGAAAACCTGTGTAATATAAATGTAAGGATGAAAGTGGAAGACTCGGGCGATGCTTCGATAACACGAAACATTTTTTTTCTTGCAAGATAGAGAGGCGAAAAGCTATCCAGAGCCTCCTCATCTGGTAACACTCCCGTAGGCCAAGCCGTTTGTGGCTCTCTGCTGTCTTAGCCATGGTTAGTAATGTGGCAGTGGGTCGGTGATGTACGAACCATGTATGTGTGACTGTAGACGAAGGACCACACCATGTATGGACCATGTTAAGAACCACACCATGTATAGACAACATGATGTGTAAACCGTGTGCGAGACATGTGCCACAGCATCACAGACGAACCACTCCGGCCTCACACAACACTGCGAGGAAGGAATCACATGGAAAACAATTTTTTCTTCTAATTAACCAAAAATATTCAAAGACGCTCTATTCCCAGGAAGATCTACAGAAGGGAGGGACAAGGATTTGGAAAACTTGGCTTTGCATCTTCTGGCATTCAACAGGAGATATCTTATCCGGAAATCTCTTATCGGGAAATCTTTCTTATCCGGAAATTAAGGATCAAACTTTTCTATACCAAGTGTTTGTTAATCCTCTGGCAAGTCATAGGGATTAAGAAATTTGGAAATTTTCTTGTTGAGAATATGAACACGATCAACCAGAGGCTAACAAAAGAGACTAGTATGTTAAACAAGACTCTTAGACCAACAAGTCTATATAAGTTATATATATATATATATATATATACACTGAATTTATATGAACCGAGATAAAACGCGATTCATAGGAAAGCTACAGTGAGGCTGTAGAAGAACCTCCTAATCTACAGAACCTTAGGGTTCGAACCGGTTGAACCAGAAGATTAACGTGGCCCAGAAACTACGAGGAAGTGAGTAGAGGCAGCCGTAAAATAGTGGGTTTAAAGGCCGTGAAATTGAAAGAGTCCTGAGCGCCTTGAATTGCAACTAAATTTCATCTTCAACTTCACTAGAAAGAAAGAGGAAGAAGAAAAAAAAAAATGGAACAAGTTTCTCAATAGCCAAGCAGCGCCTGGGGTCTCCTTCGGTAGGGACCCGTCCCTCTGGTCTTTCCAGGGCGTGGGTTCCTGGCAGAAGGTCCTCCCGAGTCTTGAAATCTTTCCAGGTGTGGGCCATGTGTGGGGGGGATGGTCTTTAGTGCTTCCAGGCATGGGTTCTGGGTGGGGATGCCTATGGGCCTCCAGTTCTTCCAGAAGTGGGCTCTAGGCGGGGACCCTTCGCATTCCCTGATCTCTTGTCCTTCCAGGCGTGGGGTCCTCCAGTCCTTCCAGGCGTGGGCCCAGGGCGTGGTCCCATCCAAAGTCTGCAGCAGTCATTCCAGCTCACACAAACTCGCCCCCAGGAGATTCTTTTCGCCTCTCGCTTTGGAGAGTTTCTGCTGGAGGTTTGTAGGGAGGGAAAAGCAATCCTTCCAGGAACTTCACCTTCCTTCCAGTATTTTACCTCTCACATGAACTTATATCAATTCATGAAGTTCTATGGCATGCCTTCACCGTCGAACACCCTATTACAACTTCAGTCCCAAAAAGCTGTGAAGTAGAATGAAGTTTCCGAACTGGACTCTGTCCTTCTCCCCTTAATTGAGGTCGTGGTCCTGAAGACGACCCTTGACCCGTCAGATGAGAGTAATTAATCCTTAGAACACCTTTCCCGACTCATCTCTGGCTAGTTAAATCCCCTATATCTTACCCTCCCAGACATTATATCTCTCCCTCAGAGACCACTGTACCCTCCTCAAATTGCCTAAAAAAAATCCAAAAGTAGAAGAAAAGAATCACTCGAGGTTGAGTTTGTGTTAGAGTTGGAATTATCATAATTTGTCGTCGCCCCGTTGAACAAGCTGTTGGCAGACGGAACCACAGCGGTGTTGCCTGCCTATATTGACTGGCGGTAAGAAGGCAGGGCAGATCAGCTGACGGATGTCAACAGTGGCACAGCTGATCCGGCCAGCTGATATGGGTCAGAGGTGCCAGTGATTGCAATACTTCAGTTGTCTTATCGTAAAATAGAAAAAAGTGTGGTATCGTCAGCGCCCCGACATGACCAGGGAACAGGAGATAGAGAGACAGGGAGAAGTGGTTGAAAGGAGAGAGACAGGAAAGAGGAAGACGAGAGAAAAATCAATAGAGATAATTAAAAGCGTGACAGGGAATGAGATGGCACGTGCCGGCATGACAGTGTTGACAACACACACACACAATTACTCTGGCCTTATTTCACCACTACGTCGGGTCTGCTCTGTCTCCACAGCTCTTTGTATTCTTCGTCTATTCTATCTATTCCTTGATCCATTCTTTCTATATCTATGATTCTATGCATCATTGGTGGTTTGATGATGTAATTCAACTTTCAGTAGACAGTATTGAAGGTAGTATGAGAAATATAACTTCAGCTGTCAATACGAAAGATTTTCTAAACACTGTAGCTGACACAAGAGGAAACTTTAAAGTGCAGTCTGCTAACTTGAGAAACGTTTAAAACAGCAGATGGCAACAGTTTAACAAAGAACTCTGAACTTCAGTTGTCAACATTGGGAACAAACAATCTTGTCTCTAGCTACCAACATTACGAGCGACCACATCTCTACCGACTAACATCATGATCGACCACACATACCTACCAACATTACGAGCGACTACACCTCTACCTACCAACATTACGAGCGACCATACCTCTACCTACCAACATTACGAGCGACCATACCTCTACCTACCAACATTATGAGGGACTATACCTCTACCTACCAACATTATGAGGGACTATACCTCTACCTACCAACATTATGAGCGACCACACCTCTACCTCCTGGCCGCCGCTTGCAGCCAGGAGCTCAGCCGCTCCGGGACAATCGCACATGACAACAGCTAAATTACTTTTTCCCAACTTGTCCAGGACGGATAATGGACCTGGTAATTTTATTATCGTCCGCGTCTCATGATAAAATACTACAGCTGTGCTGATTGTAGGAGTTACAGGGCATCGTGTTGACGGTAGGGTTTCAGTACGAATACAAATGGTCTTGCTGTAATAGTAGTTAAGGGAGCGTGTAGAGGCTAGCTCAGGTTAATACAACAGCTGCTGTTGTAGGAGTTAAGACGTAGTGAGGTCCGAGTTACTGCATCTGTTGTTGTAGGAGTGACGGTGGTCCAGTAACACATACGAGGGAGTGAAGGAGTGGATGTTGTGACGAAGGAACACACTGTTACCTGCTCGTTAGCTGGGTTGGAAGACTTGTATCCCTGATTTACGTCTTATGACGTTTTATTTCATGTCAGTCGAGGTCTGCAGCACAATCGACACGTCTTATTTCACGACATTGGATGCCTTATTTGACCTTATTTTTCCCCATCATGACAGTCGATGTGTTGTTCAGTCGTTTATGAACTCGCTGGCTTGTGTTTGGGGTTATTGTAGTCTCTGGTCGTTAAGGTGTTGCTGTGCGTGTGTGTGTGTGTGTGTGTGTGTGTGTGGGAAGTAGTAGTTCGGGTTGCCAAGTGTCGTCAGGTACCATAATCTCGATACCCAAGGGGTAAGCGGAGAACCACAAGGAAACTTTATTAAAACTTGGGCGAACTTGACCCAACTTTGACACACGCCGACTTTGGGATGGGTTGGGGTGGGTTAAGAGAGGAAGGGGGCCTGATGGCCCGTCCCTCGTCTCCTCCCCACCTAACTATCCACTCCATCCCTCACCACACAAGAATATGAAGATACGTACGCGCCAATATTGGAAAAAAACTTGCCAGCACTCCCCCGGCCAAGTCATCCCCTCACCACATATCCTCCCCAACACCCAGACCCCCATTGTCGTAAAATCCTCTTAAGTCTGTCAACGGCATAAACAAGTCTCTCAGAAGTTTTATGGACAAGAGAAACAGTAAACCAACAGGAGGAGAGAAATTCATTGGACGAATATATATATTAATAAGGGCAGACAGTGTGAATTGTGTGCATGTATACGTTGAGATGTATAGGTATGTATATTTGCATATGTGGACGTGTATGTATATACATGTGTATGTGGGTGGGTTGGGCCATTCTTTCGTCTTTCCTTGTGCTACCTCGCGAGACAGCAACAAAGATAGATAATCTATATATCTATATATATATCGATCCAATTCAGGTGGGGGGATTGGAGGGTTCAAAGGGACAGTTCCCTCCTGACGAAGGTCTCTTGCGTCTGTGGGGGAAGGGCGACACTGCAGGAGGGTCGAGGACCTTCGTCTCGGTTGGGCAATACTCAACGAACGCATCGAATTATACTTAACGAGTAACTCCTTAAGAATTATAGTGCTAAAATTACTTATAATTATCTTCAACTGAATAAACTAAAGACGGAACAAAAAATATATATACTAAAAATAACCAAACCAGGTTTCGTAATGCAGCCAACACACCCTGTGAACACGAAGAATAAATCCTTTATCTAGATAATTATCTTTTTTGTGGGGGATATTTTTAAGAATAAATTATGTACGTACTTATACTAATGCAAATTCAGACAGTATATAGTCCCCATGGCACGTCAGGAATATATTCCCAGGCTGGAGGGAAAGTGTTTTTTTGAGGGGGACCCTGGGCTGAATTTGGTGGTGGCTTTAGCTAGTGTCGATCTCAGTGGGACCCGGGGGTTCGAGTTTCGGATGAGGCACATGGCTGGCTCAAGTCAATCCAGCTGTTCATCTTTATTCCGAGTTGATGAATACCTGCCTGGTTTTAGGAGGGATATATATACATGTACACAGACACAGGAAGGAAAAAAATGGCAAGAACAGTGAAACAAGAACAGGCAAAAAAAATATTGTCAGTGGCAAGAGTAACAGCAAAAGACTTTGGTGGCCCCAGGGAGAGAGAGAGTGAGGGAGGGTAAATAACACGATCACCCTGGGGACTGGAGGTTGTGGGGTAGGGAGGATTCGTGTATGCAGGTCCCCCTTTGGGGGTGGGGAGAATGGCTAGGTAGGGGTAAGGTGAGGGGGTTATACATGCACAAGAGAGGTGGGGGGGAGGTATATATTTATATTCTATAGCCTTTAGCTCATCCGTGTTCGTTACTGCAACATATACCGTTCATCATCTTTTTGTCTATATAACGTATAGCGTGCGATATATAATAGTCCACTATAGAATATGTATACACATTGGGTATATCTTTTTCATATATCGTTGCGTTGGACGAGGCCTTCTCCTTAAAAGGGGAGGGGGGTCCATAAACAGATGGTTTTGCAGTGCATTCTTTACATTCATAGGCACCTTATTTGCATAGAGAGAGAGAGAGAGAGAGAGAGAGAGAGAGAGAGAGAGAGAGAGCGAGCGCCAGAAGGCCAGGCCTCCAGTGACTATGTTAAGGCAATTCAAAAAGAAACTCCTGCTGCTCCCTGTGTCGGGCCAGCTGTTACACGATCCAGCTGGGCCACACCACCAGCTGGGCTGCAGACCACCCCCTGAATTGGGGGGGGGGGGGGGGAGGCCGAAGACCATCAGCTGGAGACTGGTCTGCGGCCAAGGACGCAAGTTCGAGAACAGTGGAGGAATTAACATGAGGCCCCAGAATGCAACAGGCACTTTGAATTAAGGAAGGAAGAGGTTGTCTTTACCTCCCACATCTCTGCTACTTCCGCCTCGCAGACCCACCAGAACTCTGGCCATAACAAGCAACACTAGCCAGTGGTCCTCGTCCACCACAACCCCACTCACATAACCCGTCCCAAGTGTTGATAACTGATCTGGCGACGTGGATGTGTTGCGTGGCTCTGGGTGTGTTTTGTGGTCCTGGGTGTAATGCATGGCCTGGGTGTGTTGCGTGGCCCTGAGTAATGCATAGCCTGGGTGTGTTGTGGCCTTGGGAATGTTGAGAGGCCCTGGGTGTATTGCATGGCCCCCGAGTGTTGCGTGGCCCTGGGTGTAATGCATGGCCTGGGTGTGCTGTGTGGCCCGGCGGTGTATGTACACTTGGCCGGTCAGTAACCTACAGAGACACACACACGAGGCTTCGCCTCTGTGTGGATTTTGAGTGGAGCTCACAAGAACAAAAACGAACATATCCCACACCACCACTGTTCTGTGTAAACATTTGGAAGCTGGCTGTTGGCAATGCTTTATTAACGCGACATGTTGGATCCTGAAGCACTTACAAGAAAAGTGTAAAGTGAATGCGGGTGTAAAACTTCCGGTCATACATGGCTACATCCGAGACAGTGGGTGTTGTGAGGTGGACCAGTAGAGGAAGGGTGGTCAAGATGTTCCAAGATCACGAACATATGGTTAAGTCTCACCAAAACGAAGGAATGGGGGATGAACCCACGGATGGAGGAATGGTGAATGAACACACAGAGAAATGGTGAATGAACCCACAGATGGAGGAATGGGGAATGAACCCACAGATGGAGGAATGGGGAATGAACCCACATTTTAAGGAATGGAGAAATGAACTACATGCAAGGGAATGAAGATTTCCACCAGGGATGAAGAAATGAAAACCAAAGATGAAGGCACAACCAACCAAAATATAAAAATGAAGGTTTAACGTTGTGTTGAGAGAAAAGTCAATTGACGACATTCAATTATATTTCTAACATTCGTCAATTTTGACAACAAATTCCAAAGATTTACCATCAAAATTTCGTGTAGATCCGAGACACACATTTAGATAAACATTCAAATTGAAAATAGTATAATCTAAATTCATCGCTGAGAAACACGAAGGGTGATTTCCTTCTCTGAAATACGTATAGCGTAAGACTTCGAAAGGGAATATACGCAGAAATATTCGGGACATGAAATACGCCAGAGATACAGATAAGAAAATATTCACATTTTCCAGGACAACAATATTCTCCACTGACTTAGGAAGTGTGAGAGCGAGATTGCATTTGTTTTCGTTTGGCTGGTACACAATATTGTCAAGTATTAACTCGTACTGCAAGATATGGAACGCCTAATGTATTATTCTTACAGTCGTGCATTTTCTTTAAAGATTATCTTTATCTCAAATGGCGTGATCTTTCGTTGCTAGTGAAAGTAAATTTTTACGTGGTTACAGAAGAGACATGGATAGTGGCCTCCTGCCTAGCCATTTTTTCTAAATTCTTTGTTCGTTATCTGTATTTACATATAACAGCTGATGTACGTTATCTTCCAGCCTAACAAAGCTGCTTCGAAAGAGTGTTGTCTGTACAGAAACAAACATTGGACAAATTATGGACAGTAAGGGGACTAACAAACCAGAGATGGAATTCCTGCCCCATGCGAGGATGAGTTGTCTAAAACATTTTCCATCGGTCGAGAATGCCATGAGCAGTGTCATCTCAGAGGGAAGGAACCACGAAATATCGATCACTGACAAAATGGGTCAAATTAATCGTCACACAAAATTCATATCGATAAGGCTAACTATAAGATGTAATGGATTTCTTTGGCGGCTGAGATAAAGATGTACGATTTGGCTGAGGGAATGGTTACGAGGGACGTATTCAAGTCAAATACCCATCTTAAAATCCTTCGTTGACATTGTAATTTAAAGAGCTTCTCCATGAAGCTCAAGTCTAGATATAGATATAAATTTCATTGTATTTTATCGAATCCTTTTTCAAGGTTAGAAAATCTCCTCCCCCAATCCTGTCCTCTTCAAAGTTGAAGACACGTAAAAAAGTGACATGAAATGATTGCAAGATATATATCTATATATGAAATCTACTTACGTAAACATCTACGTATGAACACACACATGGATCAGTCTGTAGTCACATTTTCTTTCTAAAAAGAAAACGTAGAGATGTGCGACATTCTACATGCACAGCGGGAAAGACAAATGTTTTAGAACAATGTCTTTGTACCCAGCACTGCTCCATTCCTGGATCGTAAAGGAGGAAGCGACCCATCCTTACTCCTCTTCCTCGACCGGTCTGTGCCAGGTGACCACCAGTATGTAGGTGGTGGTACATGTCCCCAGGCCGCTACCCTAGTGATGCTATAGGGCTAGACAGTAGTACATGTCCCCAGGCTGCTACCCTAGTGATGCTATAGGGCTAGACAGTAGTACATGTCCCCAGGCTGCTACCCTAGTGATGCTATAGGGCTAGACAGTAGTACAGGTCCCCAGGGTACCCTAGTAATGGTTGATTTGCGTGCAGAGGAAATTTAACGAGATACGTTCCCAAGTGCACTTTCGTTCAATGATCACATCAGGGGAGAGAAGAGAAATATAACAGTTGATATATTTCATGCATCTCCCCCTGATGATGTGATCATCACACGAAAGTGCACTTGGGAACTTGCCGCGTTTCATCCCCCTATGGATAAAGAAGGAATCTCGCTGACCACGCGCTCAATCGTGATATTTTCCAACCTATCAACTTCTTTATTATGAAGACCCGGGTATGATGGACCACATCACAGACGCTTCGCTTTACAGGGAAGGTCAAGAGAGAAGGAGTGGAGGATACAGCGTCCCCTGGATGATGTCCTTAATTGCCACACTTCTGACAAGGGGTGACAGGAAGCCGTCCCCCTGATTGGCCAGTCTTGTCACCGTATAAACGCAATATTATTGGCTGGCGTCCGTCAAGCAAGGATCTCTCACCAATTACCCTACTGAAGGGGATAGCTACTGTTGACATGTTATTGTCCAAGGTCCCACTTCCTCAACCATGCCCCCCCCAGCCTCCAAGTCATTAAGTTGACCTCATTTATTCAAACCACTTCCCTCCCCCCCCCAGTGGAGAATGGAAATTAAGATCTAGTTTTATTCTCCTCGAGGTTAGGTTTGAGGCGTCCGTCCGTACAAGAGGGGAGGAAGACGATTCCTGTGGAAGGCGAGGTTGTAGCCAGCCACACTGGAGACCGAGTGCGTGTGTGTGGTGAATGTTCAATGGCAGAGAGAGAGAGAGAGAGAGAGAGAGAGACCTCTCTTGACCTTTGTTGTACCGAGTCTTAAAAAGACCACCTCTCCCACCTACACTCCCTCCTCTTCCCTACCACACACCCCCCTGGCCATCCAGAGGTCACACCCACACACACACACACACACACACACACACACACGGGGGTTCCATGAACCCGTATCTACTCAATCCCCCTTAGTGAGACAGTAATGGCATCAATTAACCAGAGTCGACTCGTGTCCATCAACGTAACAGAACAATTTATAACAAAAACCTAACTTACCAACACCCCTTCTATAACCGATCACAACATCCCCCGAAACTAAAGCCACAATGATAACCTTTCATCTCGCAGCATTGTTGATCATCCAGCATTGATCCCGGTGCAGATTAATAATGATTAATACGACCATTCTCGACAAGATTAAGTGTAATGTTATGAATTCCTGGCTCTGTGCTTGGCCTTGCACAACGTCGGGTGTGATCAATGATCATTTCTCTACATTTCGTTGATCGTCAGGGTTGATCAATGATCATTACAGTTCGTTGATCGTCAGGGTTGATCAATGATCATTACAGTTCGTTGATCGTCAGGGTTGATCAATGATCATTACAGTTCGTTGATCGTCAGGGTTGATCAATGATCATTACAGTTCGTTGATCGTCAGGGTTGATCAATGATCATTACATTTCGTTGATCGTCAAGGTTGATCAATGATTACAGTTAGTTGATCGTCAGGGTTGATCAATGATCATTACAGTTCGTTGATCAAGGTTGATCAATGATTACAGTTCGTTGATCGTCAGGGTTGATCGGCTCCCCCCCCCCCCCCAATTCCAGGGCCCCCAACACTGCTAATGGTCTATGGTCGTGTCCCCTGGGTGGGTGGGAGGTCCATGGTCGTGATCCCAGGGGAAATAAGTGCCCCTGGGGGAGCCCTTATGGTCGTGAACCGAAGGGAGGACAGGTGCTCAACCTCTGTGTGGGGGAGCCCTCACGGTTGTCAGCCCGGGGGAGACAGGTGCCCCGGGGGGCGGCCCCATCCCCGACTTCCCAACAGATTACTTCGACTATTGATATTCTATACCGAGAGCCAGACTGACTTATGTCCAATGTCCCGCACATACGTCGGACACCGCCTCGCTTTACTGGGGTTTCGGGGCGCCCCGAACCCCACACTACGGGGTCTGGAACGCCCCGGACCACACTACGGGGGTCTGGGGCGCCCTGAACTGCACGCTTCGGAGCCCTGGAAGTCTAAACCTCTCTACGGGGTCTGGAGTGCCCCGAACCCCATATTACGGGGTCTGGAGTGCCCCGAACCCCATATTACGGGGTCTGGGGCGCCCCGAACCCCATATTACGGGGTCTGGAGTATCGCAAACCAAACTCTGTGCGGTCCTGGAGCCATAAACCACATTCTACGGGGTTGGGGCGCCACGAAGCACACACCACGGAGTCTGGGGCTCCCTGAACTGCACTCGAGGTCTCTGGGGTGCCCCAGAGCACACTAAGGAGTGTGGGACATCCTTGGTGTGGTCAAGCTTTAGTAACGTGTAGATGTTCCTGACGTAGACACTGTGCTGCTGACGGTGTCCGAAGAGCTCGGAGGTGTTCCTGGAAAGAACAGATTCTCCATTCTTACACTCCACGCATTCTGAAGGGGTTTCGAGAGTTCTGGAATGGATTCCAAAATGCTCCAGATGCGTTCTGGAATGGATTCCAGGGTGCTCCACGCGTTTTTGAATGGATTCCAGGGTGCTCCACGCGTTTTTGAATGGATTCCAGGGTGCTCCACGCGTTCTGGAATGGATTCCAGGGTGCTCCACGCGTTCTGGAATGGATTCCAGGGTGCTTCACGCGTTCTGGAATGGATTCCAGGGTGCTCCAGATCCGTTCTGGGTGGGTGTGGGGGTCTAGGATTGCTCCAAATCTAAAAGGAGGCAGAAGGGAGACGAGGGTAATGTATGGAAGGCGGCTTCCAGGAGGGGCGAACGAAGTAGACTATGATCTACCACCTCAAAAAAAAAAAAAATAGTTCACTCATATATTGACACCGCATATCCTTCGAAAAATTATAGTAAAGAAAAATATATATGTACACAAATGCATTAGTACAGCAAGTAATAGCCAGACTCAATTAAACTCCAGTCATATATTACTGTATATTGCTGGCTACAAAAAACGATATATATATAAAGCCAAAAGCTAAAAAAAGACAATCCCTGTTCCTGACAATGATATATATATATATATATATATATATATATATATATATATATATATATATATCCCCAGGGAATGAATGATGTATTACTGGCTACCATTACAACATTTCAAAATGGTCAAGCCAGCTACAGTATAACAAATTACAGATCCGTAGTTTCAGATCACTTTCGCTTACCACAGTCCTCGTGACGTGGCCTCACAAACCACACACAAAAAAAAATGGGAATGAAAATGTGTCGTTATTTTGTTTACGATTTTGATAATTTACGGGGATAACGGAGGCCGTGTTTTGTTGGAGTGTACGTACGTGTGTGTGTGTGGATGATAAAGATTTAGTAACGTGGTGTGTTAATGTAATGTTTTGGTGGAGGACATGGCATTACTAGTGCTTTGGTGGAGCCAGAGAAGAAGTGGTTTGGTGGAATTTATTATCCACATGAGGATTAGTTAAGGGTCTCGAACCTGGGTGGGTAGGTGGGGTTCTTCAGGAGAACCAGTGGGCGGGTCTCGAACCTGGGGTCTTGATTTACATTTTTTGTGCGCCCCACTTAGCTTCAGAAAACATGTGGATTGCTGCTATCCTCTGCTCTCGTTGTGGTTCAAAGTCCTTCCTAGGGCGGGGGAAGGGCATAACCAGAGAGGACGAACCGCTTGCCATTATAAATACGTTATCAAGACAAAAGAAAGACTGTTCTCATTTTTCTTCCCCCTCTCCTCCTCCTCCTCTTTCCTCCCAAAGGCTGTGGGAACTTCCCTTTATCCCCGGGTAACACAAACAAATTAGCATATAGATTAAAAATAAATGAATTATCGGGAGAAAATATTTGTTTCGAGGTACATTCATTACTGAACTTCCATAAATATAAGAGTTAACTTCGTGAGAGATCTTAGCGTACATATTCAGATTCCATTGTCTCGTGTACCCAGGGTTCGAACCCTACCCCAACTGTAACCCATCTTGTTGGGGCTACAAGACAATCATCAGGGTGTGATATACAAGACCTAGAATGGTTGTTAACGAAGCTGCCCCGGTGATTTTCATCTGTTAAGAGATGCATGTACCTATCTGGCGGTACCTGCATGTTAGGAAGACCAGTCAAAATTGGGTAGATGTAGATTTATCTACCAAGTTTTTCTGGTGCACAGGGAATCGAGGCGTTTTTATCCACTGTGGGTGACTATTACACAAGGCTCAGGGTTCTGTCCCGTTGTGCACGACCCTTGAGAAATAAGCTGGATATAATACTGAATACCCGAGATAATACGTGTTCCTTTCCTTTAGGCTTTGCCTCGTACGTTCCTTTAGGCTTTGCCTCGTACGTTCCTTTAGGCTTTGCCTCGTACGTTCCTTTAGGCTTCCCCTCGTACGTTCTTGTAACCCAGTTTTAAGAATTCCCCCCGAGCCAAAATATATGATCTTTATGCCTGTAATGTATTCGGGATTTGCTGTAACGCTGAATGTAATCCTTGTAATGTCTTCCCATGCGATTTACCCGAAAGGATTTGTCAGAAGTAATCTGGAAGGATTATCGAGTTTTTTTTTTAAATCTTAATCCTTGTGATAAAATAAATTGTAATTGTATGATTATCTTTGATCTTTTTCTTCGTGGTTATAAAAGTAGTTTTTTTTTTGTTCGTTGTAATAACGCATTACAGCTACACTATATATATATATATATATATATATATATATATATATATATATATATATATATATATATATATATATATATATACTTGGGGTGTTCACACGTTCGGCATGATAATGTTTACGTAGGAATTTCCCCGACATGCAGCGCCAACTGTTTACATTGCACGAATCATGCAGTTAAAGATGCATGACAGCTGCTGTGATGACCAGCATATTGTCAGACTATGACCAGCTTCCACTGTGGGAAGAAGGAGAGATGGAACAAGCATTTACCTGGTACAAGTCCAGCTGCATGAAAACGACGGTACGATCCTTGAGGCACGACGGTACGACTCTAGAGAGCACGAGACGGTACGACCCTTGAGAGCACGACGGTACGACCCTAGAGCACGACAGTAAGACCCTAGAGCACGACAGTAAGACCCTAGAGCACGACAGTAAGACCCTAGAGCACGACAGTAAGACCCTAGAGCACGACAGTAAGACCCTAGAGCACGACAGTAAGACCCTAGAGCACGACAACAATGAGAACGGATGTACGACCTATTAGGCATGAAGGTACGTACGACCCCTTGAGCACGACCCCCACAGCACGGTGGTACGACCCCTTTTAGGTATGCACTGATCTTTGACCTTGCCTTTAAGGGCTAATTCAAAGGCTAGACATTCAAGGGTCGTACCGCCGTGCCCACAGTCCCGTGCCGCCATATTCAAGGCCCCTTCAAAGCCACCACACGGTGAACAGGCGAGACAAGAGGAAAAGGAATTGTGGTCACAGCAAAACAGAAAACGAGTGTGGTATTGCCCTAAAGTTGTGCGTGTGTGTGTGTCTGGTTTCACATTCCGCTGGTCATCTGAATATTCATAATTCAGAGAGTCAATTCAGCCCCTCTTCCCCTTACTCTTTCCTCTCGTGTAAAAGGCAAGACGATATATTCCAAAGCATATTCTCCCAACATATCCTCCGGGTATATACATCTTCTAAACATATTCAGAGCATACGTTCCAAGCATATCTTCCAAGCATATCTAAAATCAGTTTCCAGGTATATCTTCCAAACATGCTTTCCAGGTATATCTTCCTTGCATACTTTCCAGGCATATCCTCCAGGCAGAGTGTCTGATATGATAACGCTATAATGAAGGTACAGACCATATTCTCGCTCATAACCACGGGGTTTCCTTCCTTATGGCACGATACCTCCAGACGGATTTCTAGGACGGTACGACATGTGGTAGGTACGACGGTACAATATACCACCCCTGGCGGTACGACAGTGTGTGTTGGGGGGAGGGGAGTAGTGAAGGGTCACTGGTGATGGAGGTCATAGCCTTGTGTTCAGGGTATAGTTTAGGACATAGCCTCTATATTCAGTCATCTGACTGAGCCATGTCCACACATGTGGGCCATGTACGGCCCAGCAGGTGTACAACGCGAGCACAGACCTCTGCAGCTGTGCCATCTCTTCTCTCCCTTCCACTACATACATATGGGCTGTTGCTGGCATTCAGTCCACACGCCACATCACATGACACACACGACTCTGTATTCTTAACCCCCTCATCTCTATCAGTTAGGTGGGGGACTGATGGACAAGGTGTTGGCGAGGTGTCGAGTGTGTCAGTGGTATGGGACAGAATATGAGGAATCCATGGATAGGACGGGTTACAAGGGGAGAGGAGCTGATATGATCTATGAGAAGATCACCCGTTCTGTCTCGGAGAATTGCATTACGACAGACGCCACTTCATCACCTATCTCTCTATCCCTCCGGCACAACAGACAAGCGGAAGAAGGGATTGGAGAGAGTATACTGCCTTGGAAATTCTGTAGAGAACCCATGGGAGCAACGGGCTAATGTTTTCTAACGCTAGTTACTACGAGGAGGAGGAGGAGCCGGAGGTAAGACTGAAGGAGGCCAGAATTACTAGTGTCTAATCAGTCATTAGGGAGGAGGAGTAGGATGTGCAAAGGTCCTAGTGTGTGTGGCAGGATACCTACGTGAAGTGTCCCCAAAGATACCCCAATCACCAGCGTTGGCACCGAACCCGTGTATTTAGACGAAATGTAAACCTTCCAGTTCCTCCCCAAGACGTTTGTTTATACCCGCCCTTTCTTTCGGACTTCGACAACTACATTACTTCCATTTCATTTCCCAGCTCTTCCCGATTTCCAGGGGCTGCCATAAGGACTTTACCTAAGTGTTCCCGCAAGCCTTTAGAGGATAATCCGTACCAGCAAGTCGAGGATCAGCGAACAGGGAACCGCTTCCAGGCGTTTTGGGGATTTCCAGGGATTCCTGGAACATGGATGATTAAGTAGCACTCTAGAAGCTGCCACTCAACTGCACTCTGGTGCATTTGCGGGAGAATCCAGGCTCCCGGCCTCTGGTAGCTCCCTGGAATTCATCCACTACCAATTTCTGGAGGCTTGCTGGAAAGCGTGTCTACCAGTCCCTGAATGACTGGAATCTACCAGTCCTCGGAAGCTCATAGCTACTAGTCTACCAATTTCTGGAAGCTCTCTGGAAGGTATTAGTCTACCAGTTTCTGGAGGCTACCAGTTCTTGGAAGCCGAGTGTAATATGGACGTCAGTCATTTTCTGACAGCTGCATGGAAGTTGATAGTCTGCATTCTAGATCCAGGTTCCATGAAGGCTACTGAAGTACCAGTTCCTCGAGGCTACCAGTACCCTCTGAGATGCTACCAGCCTTCCCACTCTCAGCCCATGTTCTTAGCAAGATTCTACCAGTCTTTAAGGCTTTCTGGACGAGACTAGTCTTCCAGTTAATGGCGATTCGGTAGAAACTACCAGTGAACCAGTCCACTGGTCTCGCCCGATTCGTGGCTATTTTAGAGCAAAAACGAACTGGAATTACAGTCTATTGCGGATGGGCGAATTAATGTGGCATGTTAACACACCCCCCCTTTTGCCCTGCCACCACAGTCAGTACCACACCAGCACTACCAACGCAGCCAGCGTCGTGCCAACACTACCACCATAAGAGGCTGTGTCCCTCCTGCCAACACCACAAGAGGCTGTGTCCTGCCTGACAACACCACCACAAGAACCTGTGTCCTGCCTGACACACTACAAGAGCCTGCTGCCTGACACCACCACAAGAACCTGTGTCCTGCCTGCCAACACACCTGTGTCGTGCTCAGCATCACAGCGTTTATCCTGCCAACAGTCACCGCGGCCTGTCCTGCCACCACCACCACCACCGCAGCAGCAGCCATTACCTTGCCAACAATGCCACCACTGCGTCCAAGGTCTATCAGATTAACAGGCGGGTGAGTGACCCCACTCCCTCCCTTCCCCCAGGACACGTCCTGGACTTTTATCAATGAATCAATTAACCAACCACTCGCCAGGTCACAAGGCCCTAGGGTCTGTAACGAACTTAAGCTGTTATTGGCGTGACAGACCATCGTAAAGTATAAACTCACACGTAACACTTATAATATCCATCTATTTATGAAAAGTCCTTTGAAAGCGGACGAATTCTTGCATAGGTATCTTTTCTGGGTTTCAGTTCGTGTTTTGAACTATCAAACACCTCCCTCCTGTATTTTTGTTTCACCCTTCACCACGTAAGGCAACAAAGGTAATATTCTAAGAAATTCTTTAAGAAGTTTAAGGTCTGGACGAGTGAAAGTCATCTCAAACTCACTCCTCTTAACGAACAGCTAAACTCTTCTTAAAGAGAGCCTCAAGAAGAGGAATTGTAATGCTGTTCCAGTGGAACGGTGCAGTGGGAAGGTACTGTGGAAGGGCACAGTGGAATGGTACAATGGAACAGTACATTGGAATAGTACAGCGAGACGGTACACTGGAATAGTACAGTGGAAGAGTACATTGGAACGGCATAGTGGATGGATCTTGTACTTCGTAATTGAACGATTAACGGAGAAATAGCAATGACGCAACGCCAACCCTGTAGCACAGACACACACACACATCGGTCCACGCACGAAGCCCCTGACACAGGCCAACCACGAGAGCACAAATGGTAAAGATACGGCTTAGCCAACACCTTTGAAGGCCTCCAGGTGGCATGGAAGAGGAACCTGGAGTGGGCCAGGCATGTGGACCAAGATAATTGGGAGGGGAAGAGCCAAGAAAAAAAAGAAAAGGAGTAACGTCTTTAGAAAACGCATTGTAAGGGGGGGGGGGGGGATGGAGGTATCTGAAGACCAGGAGGGCCCGAGGTTGTATTACCACCTGCTGGAAAGTAAGGCAGGTAGCTAGCCAGCTGGATGGATGGATGGCGCTGGTAGAAAAGCAAAAAGCTGGATACGATCTGGGAAAGCCTGGAAGAGAGAGGTGGACAGACCAGCGAGAGGAAGACCTGGGAGCAGCTACCACAAGGAGGAACTGATTACAAGTTGAAAAATGTTCAAGAACGAAGGAATAAAAAAAAGAAAGGTGTTTAGGAAAGACGTGGGTGTACGACTGGGAGACGCTGAGCCGAGACGAGCTGGGAAAGAGGAAAAAAAATATATATACCCAGCATCCTGAATTTCACCAGCATCAACATCATGTTTCCACAAACATGTCCTCGTGTTGTGTGGAACAGGTCACGCCTACCCTCTGTTGAAGGGTTCAAACCTGTTTACATTCCTCTCACTATATTATTATTATTATTATTATTATTATTACTCTGCTTCAGTGCTACGTACGAACAGGAAATAATTGGAGATTCTAACAACCGCGGAGTGTAATTATGACACTATTACCTGCAACTAAAGGCTGAAAATATATAGAAAATAATGCACAAAATATTTAGGGAATATGGGGGAGGGGAGGGGGTGGTTAAGTTAACAGCCTTCACATCGTTACCAGAGGTGGTGTGGCGTTCGTAGTGGTTGGGATGTGTGTTCTGTTCCACCTCGGATGGTGCCAAACTGCAACACAGGGACGAGGGATCTCTGGTAGCCGGGAGATGAGGGTGGCGTGAGTTATAAAACACCTACTTCCCAAGCTGTTCGTAATGAAGTTCAGTTGATATTCAGAGAGACATTTGGCAGGCCTCGTGTGTTGAGCGCTTCATAAAGGCAAGTGTCGGAGGATCTTTGGATGGTCCTCTTCTGTACTTTCTCTAGCAGTTCTTATTCCCCCAGGAAAAGACAGACAAGAGGTGGGGGCAAAGAGGGAGTGTGCGAGTGTAAAGGTGAAACTTAAGTAATACCCACCATTGACTCCTCCCCTCCTGCCCCATTAGTGGTGATGCATCCATTTTAAATGGACCAGTGTGCTTTGAGGAGGAGGAGGAGGAGGCGCCTTCCGTCCATTAGCGCGAGTTCCGTCAGGAGGGAAGGCGCGAGAGATGCCGCTCGAATGGGAAACTTAAGCAGCGTCCGGCTGGACCAGACGAGTAAATGGTTGAGGAGGAGGGAGTACAATGAGGGGATGTAAAGACAGCAATGGGGTGGAAAGACCAGGAGAGCATAATTAACCTGGTACTCCCCCTTTTTTTTGGCATATGTTCTCAAGATAGAGATGAAAAAAAGAGCAAGAGAGACTTTTGTGTACGTGAGAAATGTACTCCTCCGTTGCCACTACCTCACCAGTTAAGAACCATTGGGTGGTAACAACCCCCCCCCCCCCCACCCCACACAATACACCCCCCCAAGAGCAACACTAGAGCAGTTGTGATCCACTTACAGCATTCACCGATTCTGAGATGCACTGAAAGTATACTGTCACGTCACACGACACCAGAGGTCACAACACAGCATCAGTCAAGGTATAATGCTTTACCCCGAGGTCAGGTCAGGTCACACGCTTCCTATGACCCTCCCCCCCCCTACCGAGGTCACAGCAGTGGTCAAGAATGCTCCTGGTGGTCACAGTGGCATTCAATATCCAGTGGGGTCACACCACTGGAGGAGTTTATAGACCCCGGCTTCTACACTACAGAAGAAATTTCCTTTCATCTTTCTGTTCTAAATAAGAGTTTTATGATCTTTTGGACAACATGAAACAGTCCTGTTGAGAGCTAAATGCAGGCGGGAGGAGAAGAGAGGGGTGGAGGAGGAGGAGGAGAGAGAGAGGTGGAAGGGGCTTAAATATTCATCGCGCCCTAAGCAAAGGCAAAATGATTTTCACAGTTAGAGTTGCCGAAGTTGATACAATAAGAAAAAACGGGACAGAACAGGTCACTAGGCTTGAAAGCTGTTGTGGGTGGGGGATGGTTTGGGCCAGACCAGAGAGAGAGATCCTCCTTGAAACAGCATCCCCGTTTTTTTTTTTTTTTGTCGCTATCTCGTACATGGAAAGAATATTAACCTTATCTTTTTAATCAAACTTGATGGGGACTTGTTACAACCTATATGCTACACACAAACAAATAACCGCGCGCGCGCACACACAAGAGTAAGCGAAAGGATTTGGTATATGAACGAAAAAATGCCAAATATTTTTGGCTATTCTTATCAATTTCCTTCTTACGAATTTGATAAGTTTCATAATTGGGAAAAAAATCTAAGTAAAAATTAGCCTTGATTCTGCCTCGTCGCCGGCATCACTGTAAACAAGTGCAGGTAACTTTGTAAACAAATTCGAGGTTCCAATGTAAACAGACTGAGTAAAGGCATCGTTGTAAACACTACCGCTTTAATAACATGAAGTAATTTAATCACTCGACACAAGGAAGTGCTAACCCCCCTCCCCAAGAGAACGCAATATAGCCCTTAACTACCATTTACCCCTACCACAATTGCCACACCATTAACGCAATATAGCCCTTAACTACCATTTACCCCTACCACAATTGCCACACCATTAACAGCAGCAGTCCCATATATAACCCTAATAGTCTCCATCACAACCTACAACCAAACGTACGATTGATTGTAATAACTACGAGGCAAAGTAATAACCAATTTAGTGAAACTGGTTATCCAATGAACCCACGTTATTCATTAAACAATTATGCATTTTATTTGTTGGTTTCTCATAGTAAAATCTGTTTTGTATTTTCCCGTTTTGTATTTTATCTTGCTCGACTTTATACATTATCATTATTGGTAGTGGTGGTATAATTGGTAGCAAAAAGAAATGGAAAAAGAATGAGTACAGAGAGCGCTGCCAAGTTCCGGTTGGGGAAACGGAAATGAAGCTAATTGAAACACTGGCAGCAGAAGTGGGGAGGTTATAGTGAAGCAAGGCAGACGCCCACCACCCGCTCTCCACACACACCAGCTGGTAGACCTAAAGGAACAGAAAATGGCACCACGAAAACAGACTCCATGTATGTCAGATGTTATTTTCTCCATGTTTTAGCCAGAAGTTAAGCGTGTCTGTTGCTGAAACTATTGTGTGTGTGTGTGTGTGTCTAAATTAGCGAGGTAGTTCGTTTTCAAGTCGTAACATCTGCGTGTGTGTGTTCATCTCAACTTGTGTGTGTCTTCGCTTAAATGGTCTGATACGTTCCGAGATGTATACTAGTGCGTCTGCAAGTTTTAAATTTGTTAAGAGTGCTCTCACTAGTGTGTTGGTGAGGGCGTGGCCAAGTTTCACTACCATGTGTTGGTGAGTGTTGGCGAGGCTTTGTATTCTCAGTACCCTGTGTTGGTGGTGAGGATTTTTCCCTCCTGTCTCCCCCACACATCTGTCTTCCTGGAGGTACAGGAGATGGGTTGAACCCTCCACTACGAGCTTAAGAAGTTCCAAGATTATTCCTGTATCCTCAGTCCAAGTCAGGCCTCCTCCTCTTCCTATCACCATCACCGTACCATCCCCTTGACGTCATCCCATAACTCACGGGGGGTGTAGAAGGGGGTCACAAATGACCCGTCTCCTCTTTGTCGCTCCTAGATATCTATCTAGATAGATCTACCTCACATCCTGCTATCACTCATCTATTTCTATACCCTCTCGAGATTGTTGGAAAGCTCCCGATCGGCTTTTGTAAATATCTATTTTTCTCCAGCGCCTGAAGACATGAACTGACTTTCAGATCTATCGGGTAAAAGAAAAAAAGAAAGGAAACACTTACAAAACTCACCCGGTTTATTGGTTTTCCTTCGAAGTCAAAGGCGCGGGTTAATACCCGGTAAATAATTGAGTATCAGCTCAGGGTGTTCAATACTTCAGTCGCCAGGGGGAAAACAAAAGACATTACGATGTAGCTTCATCTTTGTCATATGATGTGGGTGCTACTGGAACCTCCACCAGGCCAGACATACTGGCCTCGCGTGTCTTAGGGGGGGGTTTATCCCCACGTACACCTGTGGTGGTGGGTGGGGTTTCCAGCACCTGTGGTGAGTGGGTTAGGCACAGACACCTTTGGCGAGACATCTGATCACCTGTGGTGGGTTATGTCAACACCTGTGGTGGGTTATGTCAACACCTGTGGTGGGTTATGTCAACACCTGTGGTGGACGACGAACACCTTTGTTTGACCCAGAACCTACAGTGCACCATTTGCTTTATATTCTTTCCTGTCTTGTGCATTCTGATTCTCTCTTTACGCCCGTCATTCCATTTCACCTCCCCCTTTTATTACCTCATTCTCCTGTCTCCATATCTCCATTACATCTTTCCCTCTTCCTTCGAACTCCCTCAATTTCTCTTCCAGAGTCCCCCAGCTTTATAGGCTCTCCGTCCCCCAGTCTCCCCCTGAACTGTGGGATACCTCCAACCAAGGCTACCCCAGCAGGTGTTCAAATCCCTTGCCCCAGCACGAAATCTATAGAGGAGACAAGACCTATCTATCGAGGCGGCGATAGATCTCCTTTGAGAACCCTAATTTCACTGTGTGCACGACAAAGGTTTTGATTAAATTCAATTTCTTGTCTCCTGGAAAGAAGGTAAAGTTTCTCGAGCGACAAACTTTATGTGAAAAGAAATATACTCTTGTCATGTCCCACTGTGGACACCCCTTGGCCTGGCATCAGTGGACACCACTCTCCCTTGGCCAGGCCTCACAGTGGACACCACTCTCCCTTGGCCAGGCATCAGTGGACACCACTCTCCTTGGCCAGGCCTCACAGTGGACACCACTCTCCCTTGGCCAGGCCTCACAGTGGACACCACTCTCCCTTGGCCTGGCATCAGTGGACACCACTCTCCCTTGGCCAGGCCTCACAGTGGACAGACATCCCCAGCAACTCCCCACCCAACCATAAAAGACGACGAGGAAGTTTTTTAATATGTATTGATGTAAGGCGACAAAGTCCTGTTGCTGTGGTCCTCTGTGCCAGATGTGTGCGTGTGTGTGGGACCAGGCAACGCTGTGGGGTGTTAGGATGGAGAGGGAACAATAGAGATTGGGGAAGGACAGGGCTGAGTTAGACGCTAGGGAGAATGGATCAAGCTAGGGTGCACGCTGGGTTGGGGGAAGGTGGTGGTGAACACCATCCCTGAAAGCAAAGGAGCTGTTTCCGGAGTCGAAGGCGGAGGTGATAAACACTGCAAGGGATCGAGGGGTCAGCAAGCAAGGGAGGGAGGGAGGGAGGGGTGATGGGAGGTAAATAACTGCTGTGGGGAGATGGGGGGGGTGAATCTTGCGTTACCCCAGGGGAGAACACTTGATGGGGGAGGGAGGGAGTGAGTTAAGGGGGGGGAGCACTGAGGAACGTCGGTTGGGGTGACAGGGGGGGGGGGACGCTGGTGACGTGTCAAGATGGCGCCCACATCGCCACACGGTAGTGACGTAAGCACCACTACGGGCGAGACCCCCCCTCTATAAACGAGTTATGACCTTGACCCCTTCCAAGGTCAGAAAGGCCAGTCTCAACTACACCGTCCTACACAAGGAATTAATTACCACCAACCCCGAATTTATAACACCCAAATACACAAGAAATCTAACACAGACTCACATATGTTCGTTTTGGTCATCAAGTTGGAGACGTTCGAACCACGGCGGCTTCAGCGAGACGCCACCGGAACTCCACGACGTTTAACCATCTTCCACGAAGGGTCTGTCCCTCTGAGAGCAGGCCATCACCAGCCATAGTTCCAGCACACACACACACACACAACGCCGCAACGTGATCGTCCACAGAACTGCGCGCGAGTTGTGTAAAGACTCATCCTCATCGCCTCGAAACAGCTTCACTTCACCAGAACGAAGCTCCGTATCGTTATCCCGACCACCTTTGGCTCAAATCACTCTTTTTTTTTTTCTCCTTAAGCATTGAACTGCAATAATGTCTTCTCTAATATGTATATAATTTCTTCTAAATCAGGTAATTCAAATGACAATCATCATAACTCATCATGATATTAGTGTTAATCTAAACTTTTCGCCACGATTCAAAAGTCTCATTGTATCATTGTCACCCGCTCGAACGCTCTAACCTTCTCTTTTTTTCTTTCCTCCTTACCAGTTGATTGCCTTGTTAAGTAGTTACTGCAGTTACAGGTATGTTTCATGGATTGTCAGACCCGTTTTATTTGCAGTGTGCAACACAATGCGATGTTTTTTTAAAAGAAAATATCATTCTAGCTGGTTATACTTGTATGACTTCGGTGTCTGTTTGTCTAGGTTAATGTTGAGTTATTACATCAGACTGTAGGATGTTAATGTTAATATCTGCTCTGTGTGTGTGTGTGTGTGTGTGTGTGTGTGTGTGTGTGGGAGGGGGGGGGGGGGACCCAAGCGCTGCACGGGGGAATAAAAAAGCTTTAATAACAACAACAACAAAAAAAGGCTTGGTATGAATTTGAAAAGGTTGTCTTTTTGGGGGGGACTTTAAGGTCAGATTCTGGTACTTTTGACTCCTGTGTCTGATCCTAAGGTACGTACACCTAAATGAATTACCAGCTGCTAGTTCGCCAGTGGTGAATGGGTGCTTTAAAAACCCTTGCCCTAAAATTTAAAGTATTCTCGCACACCACCCAAGAGAATCTAGTGGGGCCCTTGTGAGCACAACGGTACGAGTGGTGGTGTAGGAAGGCCTGACCTTTGACCTCATACTGGATCATCAGGTCAAAGGTCACACCGTTATTCTCAGGGCGGCCCAAGAGGATAAACAAGATGTGAAGGGGGGTGAGGGGGATGTTAATGCAGTAATGGTGGGTATCGTATATTGTCTGTTACATGTTCTGTGAGAGTATAACAATTGATCAGACTTGGATTTTAAACTTAGGATTTTTCCTTTCATATATGCTCGTCCCATCGCTTTGAACCCCATTTTTAAAAACATCATCAGTAATGCCAGTAGACTCTTAAAACGATAAATACCTCAATACTTTGTCTCTCAAAATATGATCTTGTTTTTCCATATGCTTTTCGAATGACTTTAGACACGATATTCCTATAATTTCTACATCGTCTCTTCAAGTCGGGTTATGTCGAAGGCAAGGGACGCGCCAACCCAGGCGGTAAACCTTGTGGGGGGTTGGCATATAGGATATTCCAGGCACCACGAGTCCTAGATGTGGAATCCCCACTAAACGCTGAGTTCATGCATGAGAACCGGTCCACATACATCACCAGTGACCCCCTCTCACACAGCCTTGAGCACCCAACCATGTATACACACACACACACACACACACACACACACACACTCCCGCCCACTGTCACAAGAGAGAGAGAGAGAGAGAGAGAGAGAGAGAGAGAGAGAGAGAGAGAGAGAGAGAGAGAGAGAGAGGAAGGCATATGAGATGTTCTGCTCGTGAAACGCGCTCTTCCAGGATCCCATGGATCAGACGGGGAGCAGCAGCTGATAGACTGGATCTCTGGATTCGCCTCTGATAGTTGCCTGGAAGAAAGGATAGTCCAGAGGCGTGTCTGGCGCTGTAGGTTCGTCACAAAGGCGTAGCGGGAGGCCCTTCTGACACCTCACTGCAGGACGCCATTCCATTCTTTTTGTTTTTTTTTTCCTTCCTCCCTTTTGGCTGTGTCACGGAGTCTTAGAGACGGCTCACCAAACACCCCCCATCTCGCGCTGTTCCTCATATTCCAGTCGCTTGCATAATACAATGCTTTTTTTTCTTTTCTTCCTCTCCTGGAGACTGGGCACCGTTTCGGACGAGATTCTTCTGCTTCTCTTTGAGGTTTCCAGGACGAAGGGTATGGAATCCATTGCCTGGTTGACTAGGATGCCTCGGAGGATTCTCTTCCTCTGTAAACAACCTCCAAGAGCCTCGTGAGGAGGAACTGGAAAACCACTGACTGGATTCTCTGTTTGCATCAGGGGTGGTTTCCAGGAGGGATGTGGATGGGATCCTGCGACAAGGCTGGTTTGTAGGTTCTCCTGGAGGATTTCGAAAGGAGAAGGACACCGCCGGCTGCGGGAGGAATTAGAGAAACCTTTGTTGGTTAATTGCCTCGTATTAGGTTTACTGGTGAGCTGGAGATGGCTGCTGGAACGTGTGGGCTGAGGTGTTCCAGGCTGCTGGAACGTGTGGGCTAAGGTGTTCCAGGCTGCTGGAACGTGTGGGCTGAGGTGTTCCAGGCTGCTGGAACGTGTGGGCTGAGGTGTTCCAGGCAGCTGGAACGTATGGGCTGAGGTGTTCCAGGCTGCTGGAACGTGTGGGCTGAGGTATTCCAGGCTGCTGGAACGTATGGGCTGAGGTATTCCAGGCTGGTGGAACGTGTGGGCTGAGGTGTTCCAGGCTGCTGGAACGTGTGGGCTGAGGTGTTTCAGGCAGCTGGAACGTGTGGGCTGAGGTGTTCCAGGCTTGTGGAACGTGTGGGCTGAGGTGTTCCAGGCTTGTGGAACGTGTGGGCTGAGGTGTTCCAGTCAGTAACTTTCACAGTCAAGTTCTATGATGGAGGAACTTTGGTTCTTTCTCTAGCTGTCTGTCTTCGGCTGCTATGTTGGAGTTCTGGTGGAGATGAACCGGCGTAGTGTTGTTGCTTTGTTGACCCTGTGTTGAAGCTGAGGTAGTGCTGTGTTGAGGTTATGTTGGAGATGTGTTGCTGGTATATTTATTCTTTGTTGGTGTTGAGTTATCACTGTTTGTGCTTTGTTTGTGCTGAGTTATCACTGTTTGTGCTTTGTTGGTGTTGTTATTCGTGTTTGTGCTTTGTTGGTGTTGCGTTGCCGCTCTGTTGGTGTTGTGTAAATGGCGCTATGTTGGTACCGATGCTATGTTGGTGCCATACTGGGACGATGGTGGTGCTATGTTGGCGCTATGTTGGTGTCTTACTTCTATGCTGGCGCTGCAATGCGTTGGCGCGGCGGAGGTGTCGCGTATTACTGTGTTAGATCCATGTACCGAGAGAGAGAGAGAGAGAGAGAGAGAGAGAGAGAGAGAGAGAGAGAGAGAGAGAGAGAGAGAGAGAGAGAGAGAGGAGCTGCTGGAGGAGCTTAGCCGCTGTTCCTTCATAATTAACATAATACAAAAAAGTTTGTAAACCGATTATACGCAAGAGACTTTGCGAAATTTTCTGGGCCAATAGGAAGGTGATGTTCGACCCCAACAATACCTTTAAAACCTTTCCAAATTTGCGGGTGTTTTCGCCCGCGTTCTCACACGCCCTTTAAAAGACCCGCCAAATATTAATTCAAGTCTGAATGCCGATTAGAAGTCTCTCTTAAGAGATAACCACGATTCTCCAGTCTCTAGATAGGGAGACAGAGATGTCCCCTTATCTCTAGATAGATAGAGAGAGAGAGAGAGAGAGAGAGAGAGAGAGAGAGAGAATGTCCCATTGTCTCCAGACAGAGAGACAGAGATGCCCCATTGTCTCCAGACAGAGAGACAGAGAGATGCCCCATTGTCTCCAGACAGAGAGACAGAGATGCTCCATTGTCTCCAGACAGAGAGACAGAGACGTCCCATTGTCTCCAGACAGAGAGACAGAGAGATGCCCCATTGTCTCCAGACAGAGAGACAGACAGACGTCCCATTAAGACACACTTGGTAGAGCGGGACGAAGTCAATCTACATTCGAGCGTTCATAAAGCAGTGTTCCCTCGTCGTCCGATCCGACAAATGCTATTACCACTGGAAGCATTTGTAGACTGCATGAAAAATGCATCTCCGTCCAGACCAACCTGCCGTTTAGCGTCCTTTTTAAGTGAGAGTGAAGCGCCACTTGAGCACGACGGGAGCAGCTCTTGAACACGACGGTGCGACCTTTGAGCACGACGGACGACCTTTGAGCACGACGGAACGACCTTTGAGCACGACGGGACGACCTTTGAGCACGACTGAACGACCCTTTGAGCACGACGGTACGATCCGTGAGCACGACGGTACGACCTCCAAATGTTTCATCTGTCTCTTATGCGCCATCATATACCCCAGGGGACGTGAGGTCGTGGCAAAGAGTCGTACTGTTGTTATGTGAGTATTGAGTGAGAGTAAAGGTCCTCTTTTAACATCGTTTCCAGCGAGTTTTCCAGCTTATATTTTCCATGACAGGCCCCTCCTTTCCCCCTGGATGCTTGCTCGACCCAGCCACGCCTCTTTCGAAGACGTGTTCATCGTCCCCGCAACCTCCTGTGAGATTCGAACAGTTTTAAGTACTTAATTGCAGTTTTCAAGGGACTTCATTGTCGTTCTCATTATGTGCCAGCAGACTGCCTCCTTCTTACGGGCTGGAGCGGTGACTACGCGTCAGACACACCATCGAACTTCGAAGTCTCCCTCCTTAAAGATGGGCACGACATATACGCCCTTTCCATCCAATTCCTTGGCGCTTCATCCCACCAGCCACATCGTGGATGAGACTGCCTTCACCACATAATGGGGATGTAGAGTACATACATGAGCGTGGGTGCGTGTGACTGAGTGCGTGGGTATGAGGCCAAAGTGCGTGCGGTAGAGTGCGTGTGCGTGTGCGTCCTGAGGGCCTCCAAGCCCCCCCATCCCTTCCCTAGGACTCAGGTCGGTGGCTGTGAGAGGCCGCAGTGGTGGGCGTGTCAGTGCGCGCCTGGTCGCGGTGGGGAGCGGTTGTCCACGCGGCTCAGTGGCTCCCGGAACGCCTCGCAGAGAGCACACGCCTCCTCCCGCGCGCCCTTACGTTTCAGTAGGCGCGGGACCTTCCTTCCTTCCCTACGGTTGTGTACGAGTTCATTACCCTGACGGGGATGGACCCCTTACCCTGACGAAGGGGTACTGCCCTTCCTCACCGAGAGAGAGAGAGACGGTGAAAGGACTAACCATTCCACACGTGGTTCTGAAAGGGAAATCACCATTTCCGCTCGTTTGAAGAACTTTGTTGCAAGTGGTTAGAGGGAGGAGGAGGAGGAGGAAGAACAGATGAACTAGTGAACTGATAACTTCTTCTTTTGTGTGTGTGTGTGTGTGTGCAATTCTCCGTTTCAATATAATTTTTTTGCTTAATTTTACTTAATATTTTTTTGCGAGTCGGGTTTTTTTTTTCATAATATTTTGGTTGAGGAAACTTTCGGTGAAGTGACAAACTGTTGGTCGATGTCGGGTCTTGCTGCCAGACCCCAGCTCAAACCCCAGCTAGACCCCCAGCTAGACCCCAGCTGCACGGGACCGTCTGTGAGATCGGGAGGGCGAGATGCGCCAGACGGCGGACACACGTGGCAAGTCCGCGCGTGAATGGTCACGTGCAGAGCTTACAGGACCGTCGTGCACACGTGCCCCGTTCCGCCCCAAGGGGTCGCCCCAGGAGGACCCTGGGACAAGCATGGGGCGGGATTGTCATCCCTCCAGGCCCACAATGCTGCTTAGGATCGTCCTTCTCCTCCTCCTCCTACAGGAGCAAGGTGAGTGGTTCCTCTTCACTACAGCGCCTCCTTCAGGCAGGTCCTCCTTCGGTACCTCACAGAACCCTAGGTCTTATAATACACTAACACCTCACCTTCAGGGTCCCAGGGTCATGCCATCAGACAGGAAGACTCACGACTTCTTACAATGACGTTAGGACAAAGGGCAGGGCTAGCGCGTAGCGCCCGCCGCAAGTTTGGGTTACGAGGAGCGAGTCTTGTCAGTTATGTGCTGGCATGTGTTACGTGTGAGGTGGGGAGAGACTGTGTGTCTGTGGGGTGAGAGGGGAGGGGGCCAGCAGCCCACGTGTGTGGGTGAGGCAGGAGGAGAAGACACCAACCTGGTGCAAAGGAGCGACGCGTGACAGTCACTGAAGTGTATCACAGCACAGCCGTCACTAAGGTGGGTCTATGGTACCAAGCTGGGGTTCGACAGTGGCGCCAACCTGGGGGTAGACAATGGTGCCAACCTGGGGTGAACTATGGTACCTGCCTAGGGATGCACAATGGTGCCAATCTGGGGATGAACTATGGTACACCAGCCTGGGGGTGGGTTATGGTACACCAGCCTGGGGGAGAGTATGGTACACCAGCCTGGGGGTGTGGGTTATGGTACACCAGCCTGGGGATGGGTTATGGTACACCAGCCTGGGGTGTAGGTTATGATACACCAGCCTGGGGTGTGGGTTATGGTACACCAGCCTGTGGTACACCAGCCTGGGGGTGTGGGTTATGGTACACCAGCCTGTGGTACACCAGCCTGGGGGTGTGGGTTATGGTACACCAGCCTGTGGTACACCAGCCTGGGGGTGTGGGTTATGGTACACCAGCCTGTGGTACACCAGCCTGGGGTGTGGGTTATGGTACACCAGCCTGTGGTACACCAGCCTGGGGGTGTGGGTTATGGTACACCAGCCTGTGGTACACCAGCCTGGGGGTGTGGGTTATGGTACACCAGCCTGTGGTACACCAGCCTGGGGGTGTGGGTTATGGTACACCAGCCTGTGGTACACCAGCCTGGGGGTGTGGGTTATGGTACACCAGCCTAGGGGGTGGATTATGGTACACCAGCCTGTGGTACACCAGCCTTAGGGTGGAGTACAGTACCAGCCTGAGTGTAAGACTGTAAATTGTTCCCGAGACTAATGTTGTGTGTGCCTACTGAAGATGGGTGACAATGACGACAAAAGGTCTTTCCCAGCCCAGTCCAGCCCAGCCCACTCCGCATGGAAAGTGTGAGACTGAAGAAAGTATTTTGAAAGAAGCGTCGAGTAGGATGAAAGAAGACATGGGGAAGAATGTGGTGATGAATGAGGCGCTGGAGGTTGTATGGGAAATGGTGGGTATACGATGACTAAAACAGAAATATCATGTCGACATAGAGGGATGGATCCTACATCGATGGCTCGAAAACCAACAGAAGACTTCAGACCACACCTCTCCAATATATTTCCGACGACGGAAACAATTTCGGGGGAAAAAAAAAGAGATGCCAAGGTGTACACCAGCTGCTCCTGGGATCACCGTTACACACAGAAGATTCGAATACTCTCAGCAACTGAAGACTTCGCAGGGGCTTTAACCCTGAGCAGCGGGCAAACGCCCAAGATGACGTATTCCAAGTCCTGGCCAAAGTGATGGCGGGAACCATGAAGCTGTGAGATATTTGTGGCCAAAGAGATCCGGGGGAATTTCACAGAGCCCTACAAAGGATCTTGGTGATTTATGTGCGCAGCGGAATACTATCATTCCGATTCAAGGGACGCCATGAAGGAGAATCCAGCGAGGGACGTGTGCAAATGGGATTTGCAGAATGACACTGGAGCAGGTTTGGGTTAATAGTGTGGGGAGGTTTTTATTCGTGGAGGGTGAGGGGGCAGAGGAGGAGGAGGAGGAGGTGGCGAGGAGCGGTGGCTCTTTCTAAATCAAGAGTTACTGTATTGCCAGCCTTCTCTGACCAACCCTAGAAGGCTCCAGTATCAGGGTGCAGTGTGGTGGTGGAGGAAGAGGAGGATGCAGAGACAGCAAAGGGCTATGGTTTGCATCTCCCTGGATGTCGAGGGTTGAGGTTTTAAACCCCCTGGAAAGCCACTGAGGGTGGACAGGGTCAGGTTTACTCTCACAGGTCGTGGATAAGGGGTTCCACCCTCTCAGTGTTTGTGGGTTGAGGTTTAATTCCTGTGGTGGGTGTGGGCTGGGGAACGCCGCCTGCTGAGACCACGAGTTGACACTTGAGATAGATTATTTTGGTCGACTTTGGTCTAGTGTTTACTATCTTGAGTTCACACATCACTTCCAGGGGCAGCTGTGTCGTGTTCACTTCCTCGGTGGCCTTGGGGCTGGGGTTCAGTACCTGGATTGGCCTGGAAGCTTGAGGGGGGTGGGGGTTGGTCAATGAGCTAGGGTTCTGTTCCTGGATTGGCTTAAGAGCTGAGGTTCTGGATTGGTTGGTCAGCTGGGGCTCAGTTCGTGGATTGGTCGGTGAAGTGAGGTTCAGCCCCTGGAATGGACGATGAGCTGGGGGGTTCAGTTCCTGGGGTTCGTCTTCTGGCTGACCAGGTTAAGGTGTCCATTTCCAGGATCTACCAGAGTGAGCTGGATTCCATCGGCTATATAATTCCTGGAATGGGTTCCTGGACTCGCCCTTCAGTGGAGACCTAGAGAGATCAGCGAGCTGGAATCTAGGGCAGGCATTCCCAGAGGGACAATAGCCAGCGAGTATGGAAGTCCCCTGGAACACCCTTTGGGCTGGCCCTTCGAGTCTTCCAGCCAAAGGCTATGGAAAACAGGTATCTGAGAACAGTCTTTAGGATGGCCTTCGAACATTCCAGCCGGAGGTTATGGGAAAACCGGCATCTGGAACGCGCTTTTCGGATGGCCTTCAAACCTTCCAGAAATAAAAGATTATCAAAATGTCTTTGGGTTTTATGAAGACCTTAGGTAGAGATGACCTCAACAAGATGTAAAATGAAATCGTCGTACACATTCCTACCTCCTTACCAAAGACTTGGTAATTTCCAGAAATGGCTGTGTCCAGCTTCCAGACGTGATCCAGAAACTCATCTGGAAGCAGAAGACATCCAGCACTTTTCTTTTTTTAAGGTTAATCTTTATCGAAAACCAGATTGGAAGAGTTGAGTCAACTGGAGACTTTTCGAAGTAGCTGACCAACTCTTTGGGTTGGCTGAGGCCAAGTGACTATGAAAAACAGAATGGAAAAGTTGAGTCGCTGGTCCTACTTTATCTTGTGTTGCTGGTATAATATCCACCCTGGATTGGTGGTATTAAGTTACCCTGTGTTGTGTGGTATTACGTTACCTTATGTTGTCTGGTATTACGTTACCTTCTGGGAAATATTTGGTACTGTGGCACCACTGGTGACACACACACACACACATGGAGTGAAGATATATATATATATATATGTCAGTTTCAGGTTTTTGTGTTATGTGATGGTAACAGATTTCTCTCCTCTCTGTTACCCAGTAGCAGCAGCAGCAGCAGCTAGTGCGACTGTTACAGTAGGAGGTAACTGTCCTGTAACATTGCCAGGTATGGCAAGATATGGTAGTACTGTTGTATCGTATATATATATATATATATATATATATATATATATATATATATATATATATATATATATATATATATATATATATATATTTATACAGATACATTCATAAAAATGTATATATATATATTACCGAATTTCTGAGCTGATAAAATGCTGAAAGCTCTCATCTGACAATAGTTGCTTTACAATAAATAATAAATGCGTATCCCCAGCGAAATTTGTAAGCAACGCAATTTATTCTCCACTAAATTTTGCATTCCATTTTCGACGCAGCATTTTTTATGGGACTTCAGTGTATACGTACGAGTTATAATGTGTGTGTGTGTTATATGTATCATTATTAAGACACACACACACACACACACACACACACACACACACACACACACACACACACACACAAACATATATTCCCACACATATATACATATATATATGTATATATATATATATATGTGTGTGTGTGTGTGTTATTCTTGACCTCTTATAAGGGGATCCTGCAACTCAGTGCTGCGCTACTTCCACCAGCAGAGAAACGTGGATTCCTTCGTCATGATGTTACAGGGGCGTACCCTCCAGCGGGTGGAGTCCGGTAACACAAGCTGGACGCCCCCCCCCCCCCCTCTTCTTCCCTCTAGTAACCATCCACCCATTTGTAGACAGAGATCAAAGTCCCTCTGGGTTATCTAAGATCTTGATCCTTACGTATAGTATAGCACTGTCTGCCCCTGGCTGTTCTGGTGCAGATGGTAGACACTGTGTAGTTCATTACGGCGTCATAAAGCTGTTAAGCTTGTTAACTCAGCTTAATTACCGCTCTGCATTTCACGTAATTAATGAAGAACTTATATTGCAGGTGTGATTAATCACAAAAAAGATCATATTGATTTAGGATTCATGTGGGGTGGCCGGAAGCCAGGGAATGTGACCCTTATGTGTACTCTCTGTAAGGGTTCTTTTGCCGTTCTAAGACTCGTTGAATCACGTGTCGTTATGGGTGACTTTCCTTTGAGATTCACTGTTAGACTTAAGTGTTCGAATGATGTGTGTGTGTGTGTGTGTGTGTGTGTGTGTGTGTGGGTTCATCTCAGTCTTATATGGCTCGCAATGAATGACCTGCCCATATCTAGGCCGGGTATATATATATATATATATATATATATATATATATATATATATATATATATATATATATATATATATATATATATATATATTCCTATGAGTCCATTGCGAAATTAAGTACGATAAGTTCCCAAGTGCACTTTCGTGAGATAATCATATATATATATATATATATATATATATATATATATATATATATATATATATATATATGTATATATATATATATATATATATATATATATATATATATATATATATATATATATATATATATATATATATATATGGTTTAAACTAGACGCAAACAGCTTTAATGACTGAATGACCCTGGCTATCCATGGGTCTAAAGCCCTAACAACCAAACCAGCCAACCAGATGGTCGAGGAATAACTGGACGACTTTCAATATTGGTCTGGAGTTGTGAAGTATTGCGCGAATATTGTCTCTGGTAATAACTGTCTCCCACGGCTCCAGTCTTCCTGCTCAAGGGGTTACGTTCTCATACTTAAGGGGTTAAGTTCTCGTGCTTAAGGGGTTAAGTTCTCGTGTTCAAGGGGTTAAGTTCTCGTGTTCAAGGGGTTAAGTTCTCGTACTTAAGGGGTTAAGTTCTCTTACTTAAGGGGTTAAGTCATCACAATGAAGAGGTTAAGTCTTCGTGGTAATAAGAATTCAGATGTCTTCCTCCCTGGCTGACCCTCAGAGAAGAGCATTTTGTCTCGCCATTAAAGAGAATTTAATCCCTCGAGTATAAGGTTTTAACCCTCGAGTATAAGGTTTTAACCCTCGAGTATAAGGTTTTAATCCCTCGAGTATAAGGTTTTAATCCCTCGAGTATAAGGTTTTAACCCTTTACAAAAATCTTTTTCCTTGAACGTAACTGTACGATCTAAGAGCATGACGGTACGATCCTAAAGCACGACGGTACGATCCTTGAGCACGACGGTACAATCCCTTGAGCACGACGGTACGGTCCTTGAGCACGGCGGTACGGTCCCTTGAGCACGACGGTACGACCCCTTGAGCACGACGGTACGGTCCTTGAGCACGACGGTACGATCCTTGAGCACGACGGTACGACCCCTTGAGCACGACGGTACGACCCCTTGAGCACGACGGTACGGTATTTAGTATGATGGCCCGCCGCTTGACTTGACCCAGAAGGGTCAGGTCAAGGACGCTAGACCATCGTACCTAAGGGTCGTACCGTCGTGCTCTAGGGTCGTACCATTAGGCTTCAAAAGTTAACCAATAAACAATAAACATAATCAAAGGTTTTCCACCAAGACGCGAGAGTGGCGGCACCTGGCAACCACCTTGGCGGAGTTGCCAGGGGTCGCGTTCTGAGCAGCAACAGGTTGGGTTGTGAGCGAACTCGCTCACCCACGGCCAAACTTCGGCGTCTGTTTGCACGCGCGTGTCCTCGCCGACAATCTCCTGAGTGCAGGATGGACGCACGCACGTGCACGCGAACCAACGGCGACGATACACCGTAAAAAGAAATTGATCTAAACTTTGACAAATGGTGAAACCCGGGTGATTTAAATCTCCCACTGAATTACAGGGTTCGACTCTCCTCTTATATCGTCTAGTTCCACAAGTTATTTACAACCTAACACTGTGACGTATGGCGGGGCGCCCCTCCTTTGTTCGCAAGATGAGGCGTGGAGGGAGCACACCCAGATATATATATATATATATATATATATATATATATATATATATATATAATATATATATATATATATATATATAATCATTTCTCATTGATTATAGGCTCTGTAATCAACATATTCATGAAGGCTGAGGCCTCTCCTGCCTGGTGAATTATGATATCACAGGGTCTCCAGCTGGTGTGGGTAGGAGGAGAAGGAAGAGGAGGGAGGAGGGGTATTAAACTGGGGGAGGGACGAGGGGTATTATAGCAAGGGAGAAATATGCTCAGCACAGCGGGGAAGGAAGATTCTCAGCACATGGGTTAGGAAGAGAATGACAAGAGTAGATCTTCCTCCTCAGTTATAAGGTGACCTGCTGCTGTAGGGAGAACCTTTCCAACCCTGAATTAAACCCAGTCTCTCTACAGCTGAGCTCACTGGAATATCATTACCCCGCCACATTAATACATTTCATTCCTTAACCTTAACCACTTTAAAATTCCCGGGCATTCTTCCCGGGCAGTTTAATCCTCACGGCCGTTATCCCCGGGCAAGTTTATAAAGTTCCCGGACATTACATTCAGCAAGGGGTCTTGAGCGTGCGCGCGCCCAGAGAAATTATCTCCAGCAACACGGAAATAAGCGCCGTTATCCCGATCATATTGCCAGATATCACCACTGCGTTTGGAATATTTACCGCTAGTTTTACGCTCTGCTTGGCAGTAGCTCGTTAGGGGACGCGATTATACATTCATAAATACATATACATATTCCGGAAAATTACAAGAGTAAAAATAATGTCTCTAAGTGGGGAGTTTATTTCCATTTAGTTTCACCGTGAGTGCGTGGCAGCTGCAACCTGTGGTGCGTGGCTGCCAGACGTACGATAACGTGAAAACGAACCTTATGCGAAAAAGGTACGATGATGTTTTTCAGCACGATGGTACGACCTCTAAGCACGTCAGTGCGACCTCTAAGCACGACGGTACGACCCTCAAGCGCCAGAATGCGGCCTTTGAATACGACAGCACGACCCTTGGGTATGATGCCAAACGATCGTGTCGACGGTCTAGCCTTCGTACACAAAGGTTTTATTATCGTACTCAGTTGTTTTGAGGGTAATGGCGTTGTTAACCACCCTAGTTGTAACAAGGCTTATTTTGGCGTGTCTTGACCTACTGTAGCTACTGTGACCCAGCTTGACCTATGCTGAAGCAGTCTTCAATTGACCTGAAGTGATACCATGTATCCTAACTAGTTTTATACAGGTGTGAAGCTTTGACCTGCCCTATCCTTGTGCACTTTGACCTTTCCTAACATATTTCTTCCCATATCTGACCTTATCTGACCTGCCTGACCTTAATTTTAGAGTGGTTAGATTACGGCCTAAGAGGTGAGCCATATTATTCTCGTTATGTTTCTTTTCTAGGATTATCATTGCCCTGGTTTGACCTGTATTTTTATGACCACAACGACTCTGTCTTAAGACACACGTGTGCATGTGTCCTACACCTGCAAGATCAATCGGGCAGGTGTATGCGCGCTACCGCATCGGTTCTTACACCTGTTCCTCGTCTTTGAACAGGTGTCTAGTGTGTGTGTTTAGGTCATATGTACCCATACAGGTGTAAGGTCTACCTGTGAACATCTGTTGCAGGTGTAGTGCTCGCGTGGTAGTTGCTGGGCTGCGCATCTGTTGCAGCTGCCCAAGCAGTTGTTACAACTGCCTGACCCTAAAAGCAATCTCTACTGAGTTTATAATAGATAGATAGAGATAGATAGATAGCTGAATGAATGGATAGATAGATAGGTAGATTGATAGATAGATAGATATATGACCCTAGAAAAACACAAGAAGGACATGTTAGTATTGCATCTATCCTGCAACACAGAGAACACTATCTTAAGTGTTGCGCATGACTACACACACAACACTAGTTGACCCCAGAACACTAGAAGTTCCACTCAACCCCAGATAACAACCACCCCCCCCCCCTTCAACCTACCCCCTATAGTGTTTCACGGTTCCACTCAACCCCAGATAATAACCCCCTCTCCTCGACCCCCCCCCCCCCTCAGTGTTTCACTAGAACACAAAGCAATATTGAATTTTTGCAGAATTCTTTGAAGGACGGGACAACAATAATCCTCTTTTACACATTCTCTACCAACACAGGGGTAAACAAACAAACAAACAAGCAAGAAACACACAGTTTCACAAGCAAGCAACACAAATTTTCAACAAGCAAGTAACATACAGTTTCAACAATCAAGCAAGACACCATATCACAAGCAAGCAACACACAGTTTCAACAATCAAGTAACACACAGTATCACAAGCAAGCAATACACAGTTTCAACAAGCAAGCAACACACAGTTTCAACAAGCAAGCAACACACAATTTCAACAAGCAACAGAGAATGGATGACTGGTTTATCAACACTGGGATTAACTTTTGTCAACATTCCTTTCCCCGGATACATATTCAGACAGACTCATATGTTTTGCAGATGAGGTTAAAGTGTTGCAAGCATTTGCTCTTTCTGTTCTTCTTGCACACAGACTTTTCAAATGCATTTTTCTTTGCTTTTGTTTTCGTTTTAGATTCAGGGAAGATATATGTATGTATGTATGTATGTATGTATGTATATTATATATATATATATATATATATATATATATATATATATATATATATATATATATATATATATATATAGATAGATAGATAGATAGATATTGTGTGTGTGTGTGTGTGTGTGTGTGTGTGTGTGTGTGTGTGTGTGTGTGTGTGTTACCGTATTAATTATAAAGATATGTTTTTAGCAATCATATCACCATGTACAGTAAATAAACAGTTACCTAATCATTTCCTATCATGTGAGTTTGATGTTAGCAGTTACTTCTATTCAAATACTGGTGCTCAAAAACGACTCATTCCCTTGTTACATTGACAACAATGTATTATAAGCTTGTTAGGGCAATTATATGTCCCTTCAATTAAAATTCCTGCTTCAACCGCTTAATTATACATCATTTAAATTCAGTTTATAATTATTTTACAACAGGATAGGTACATGGAGGTGTTTTGATAGAGAACATATGACAGAGAATTGGGGTTTCTAACGACCTTTCTCATGGGTCAGTGGCTGTTAAGCGCAGCAGACCGGTTCAATTCAATTTTCAATATATTCCGTGAGGTGTGTGGTTATACATAACTATCTTCAACACCTGGACAAGGTGGTTAATGACCTTACGACCGGTAGTTAAGATCTGACACTAACGATCATTTGTAATTAGCGATAGTTAAGAAGCCCCAAGGCTAAAAGATTGACCACAATTGAATTTGAAACAGCTATGGTTGGTTTATCATGATAAATATGGTATTTAGAATATACATTACTCTTTAGTCTGCATAAAAACCAAACAAGAATGGAATAGTTAGATGGGTCAAAAGGTGTTTTAAATGGTTGTTGTGGGTGCTCTGGCTTGGTAACTTGTGGTTAATGATGGCAAATGAAGTTAGGTACTTTGCATATCAAGGCCAGAGCTTAACTGAAATGTGAAGAGGATTAATGAGAGGGAGAAATAAGATATGGAAAATAGGAAATAGGAAAAAAAACCTGCCTATTAAGATTGGTGATGTCATAGTTATTGGGAAAGACATGAGCGGGTTGAGTATTCCAAAGCTTGGAGGTGTAGGGAAAGAAACAGTTATCAAAGCGGCCCACTCCTGAGTTGTGAACGGCCATACAGTAATCATTTGACACAGAAAGTTCTAGGCAATAAAGACCACATCAATACCTTTGCATATGATTATATGAACACCATTAATCATGAACATTTGGTAGTCATAATGAGCCCAAACTTTATGAATAAGATTTCGTATTTTTTGAACACAGTGTGTAAAAGGCAATCTTTACATTCTGATGAAGCGCCCGACACGTTTTCTATTCTCTATCTATATATACTTACCTATCTCTATCTATCTATCTATCGATCTATCCATCTCTATCTATCTATCAGTCCTATCTATCTACCTATCTACCAATTTATCTGTCTATCTATCCATCTATATCGCCTAAAGGTCTAGTGCTGGTCCAATGTGGGGATTGGTTGTGTGTGTGTGTGTGTGGGGGGGGGGGGGGGTGTTCTTCTGACGTTCATCGCTCAGCATTTTTCAAAACTTGTGCCAAAAAAAAAAAAACCAGCAACAATAAAAAGGTATTAATACAGATTCCAAAATGTAAATCACTAGACTCTGTGATATTTAGTTATGTTGGGCATTTTTTTTTTACAGCCCCCCCCACAGCCCCCACACAGCCCCCCCACAGCCCCCCCACAGCCCCCACCCCGCGTCCCCACCCAGCGCCACCCCCCCCAACCCCAACCCCCTAGTAATGTCATACGTGGATTTATAGATTTAATCCCAATTGCCAACAATAGCAATGATATAAAAAAATATATATGATGGAAATAGATCTGTTCTGTCCGATATATATATATTCCGTCTATCCAGGATAGTCTGGATTATTCTATCCTGGGGTTGGGATAGAATGTATTTGACGTGTGGGTTAGAGAGGAAGGGGTAGATGGTGGGGTTAGAGAGGAAGGGGTAGATGGTGGGGTTAGAGAGGAAGGGGTAGATGGTGGGGTTAGAGAGGAAGGGGTAGATGGTGGGGTTAGAGAGGGAGGGGTAGATGGTGGGGTTAGGGAGGGAGGGGTAGATGGTAGGGTTCGAGAGGAAGGGGGTAGATGGTGGGGTTAGAGAGGAAGGGGGTAGATGGTGGGGTTAGGTGAGGGAGGAGATAGGGTAAGGCACCCCAGCTAAAAGAAGGGTTGAACTGACTTCATGAATTCCACCATATTAGCTTCAGCTAAAGCGTGAAGAGTGTGGCGAAGGAGACAATTTCAATATGTACAACGGCAATTACGAAGAAATCCACCTACATCCACCCACCCACCTCTCTCTCCCTCTCTCTTTCCCTTATCCTCCACTTACTGCCACCCGGCCTTCTTGCTCAGGGCTGTGGGTCGGTATAAGGGTTCGATTCCACCAGAGGGGGAAAAAAAAGGAGTCTCACTGTTAACGAGGGAGGGGGACAAAATATGAGGACAATGTGATGAGGAATCATGAGGGACGGTGATGAGGGAATCGCGAGGGAGTGTGATGAGGGAGAAATGAAGATGATGGAGGGAAGAAGTCATCTGAAATTGTGTTTTTTAAGGCAACGTATAATGACCTGCTGGGAAGATAGTGTCTGATCATATATATATATATATATATATATATATATATATATATATATATATATATATATATATATATATATATATATATATATATATATATATTCGACTATGATGGATAAACAGATAATGCTGTACAGATTTTTCTCTCCATCTCTCTGTCTCTCTCTCTCTCAGCCGAGGGTGCCTGAGGCTGGACCATCCTTGTCCCTGATGGGGTGGCTACAGATGGCTTCGGGAGGAGGAGGAGGAGGAGGAGGAGGAGGAGGAGGAGGAGGAGTGGTAGTAGTAGTAGTAGGAGGAGGAGGAGGAGGAGGAATGATGCAGTAGCTGCCTTGAAGAAGGCGTCCGTATCCTAAGACCTCAGCAAAGTGACCTGACTTCGTATAAGCTCACCTTCCGAACTCTCCTCATCTCTTGGTTGGTCACCTTCTGTTCCATGAGTGAGACTCGAACTCCCGCGAAGCCCCGAAGATGTTGGCTCTTATCCATGACGGGAGAAAATCCACAACGCCTCTGGTTCTTACGACCAGATGACGAAGGATGATACATCAGGAAGTGACTGATACTGTCCTCCAGCAGATAACCTGGTCATAGACCATCAGGTCTTGTGTTACCTGTCCTTCCCATGTACTGTCCTCCAGCAGATAACCTGGTCATAGACCATCAGGTCTTGTGTTATCTGTCCTTCCCATGTACTGTCCTTCAGCAGATAACCTGGTCATAGACCATCAGGTCTTGTGTTATCTGTCCTTCCCATGTACTGTCCTCCAGCAGATAACCTGGTCATAGACCATCAGGTCTTGTGTTATCTGTCCTTCCCATGTACTGTCCTTCAGCAGATAACCTGGTCATAGACCATCAGGTCTTGTGGTAACCACCATACTTCCGTTCAACACGGGAAGATGAAGAAACACCTGCAGCTGTTCACATGACCACGACCTTAGATCAATCTTCCATCTTCAGATTGGGTTCTTACGTTCCTGTACGAATATTTGTAAAGTATTGACCAAATATCTTCCTCCACGTCCTGAGCAAGAATGAATCATACACAGGACCTGGTAGAGCACACACACACACACACACACACACACACACACACACACACACACACACACACATGGTATGAACTATGTATTTTCGTTCAAGTCTTTGAGAGTCCCTCAATATTTTTCGTCTCTCCCCTGCTTTTCCCTCCACCTCTGTCTGTCTGTCTGTTTCTGTCTGTCTGTCTCTCTGTCTGTCTGTCTCTCTCTCTCTCTCTCTCTCTCTCTCTCTCTCTCTCTCTCTCTCTCTCTCTCTCTCTCTCTCTCTCTCTCTTCTCTCTCTCTGTACATCTACCTTTATAGGGAGTGGGTGAGTTGGGAAGTAAAGGTGAAAAAAAATAATTCGGAGGAGAGAGAGAGAGAGAGAGAGAGAGAGAGAGAGAGAGAGAGAGAGAGAGAGAGAGAGAGAGAGAGAGAGAGACCCACGTCGCCCCATCAAAGGTGGTGACAGGGAGGTGCCCATCTGTCCTCCAGTGGCCAGGGCAAACCCCACCTGTCGTCTCCCGCTGACGATGCAGCGCACCACCAGCTCTAGGAGGGGGGGAATGTGTTTACATCGATCTCTCAGTGTCTCCCTGTCTCGCTTAGTGTCTTCCCCGGGCGAGATCCCCAACGTATGAACACCGTGTCCTACCAGAACCGTAACTTAACGTGATTATATCGTATTAATCCATCAGGACCCCACCAGGTTTAGCCTGGCGAACCAACAGGAAATGTTGTCCCCCTCCACACATCACCTTGGCGACGTTCCTTCCCCACCCACCCACCCACCCACCCACCCTCTCCTAACACCCACCCATCCACCTTGGGGACAGAGCCACCCTCTCTCTCTCTCTCCTTCCTCCCGCAGGCAGTGGCTCAGCGGATGGATGTGGTAAAAATTCCCATCAACGACTTTATAATGTAATTTCCTCCCAGCGAGGTACTGGTGCGGTGTGTGTGTGTGTGTGTGTGTGTGTGTGTGTGTGTGTGTGTGTGTGTGTGTGTGTGGAGGAAGAGATTCAGGGAGGAATAGAGTCTTGGACATGGAGGTAGGTGTTAGTAGAATCAACTCAACCTATCCAGGACCTCTTACTCCCTCTCTCCCTCCTGGCCCACATTATCCCCCGGACTATACTAGTGATCTGCCGTGGTGGAGCCCACCTTCTCCTGCCAAGGACCCACAACACATTACAACCATTTCGTCTTTAGGAGCCTTAGCAACAGCAGGAACCTCGTTACCGCACGCCTGGAACCGTCAAACCATGATGACGCCTCGCCTTGGAGCTTCCAGGCCTATGCCTGGAACAGGAGGAAACACAGAGTGCTCTCCTGCATCTGCTGGAGTTCACATATGAAACCATCGTGGCCTCAGCACCACGGTCTTGCCGCTGTTAGAATTAGGCGCTACCAATCTCAGATCTGCTAAAGCCTTGCTCCCACACTCCTGGAATTACCAGAGACTCGTTGTTATATTCCCACAAGTGCCGAAGTTCCCATTACCCCCCTGGGAATATCAGAGGCTCACAGACCTGGAGCTAAGCGGTTCCGCTGCCTCACCCCGAGGCTTGCTGGCTTGGTTCTGGAACCATCAGAGCCACGCCCATCCATTTCTCGAACGAGCAAAGCTTCGTTGTCGCTCCTGGAACTACCAAAAAGGGGGTTCGCGACACTCCTCGAACTAAAACCTTCGCTGCTATATTCTCTGTATAACCATCACCTCCAGCCCATCACGTTCATGCAAGTACTGGAAACACGCGCCATCACACCCTCCTGGATCTACCAGGAGTCCACTGCCACAGTCCTGGAACTACCTGGAGATCACCTTGGGCGACGCTAAGGTGGCAGGCTTCACATTTCCATCCGTCGATAAATCCGCGCGGGACCACCCCCATCCCCCATCTCCCCCGTAAGTCGAGTGGTGTTCCCCTTGGGGCGCCGGAGCAGAAGTTCTTCGCCAGTATTCACGAGGAAAGTCTCTCGTGGGGCAAATCGATGTTACGGTTCCAGCGGCCAGAGAAGAAATGAGAATGGCGTGCGCAAATATTCCAGCAAGACGTGAGGGACGCGCTGGAAAGCCCTATCCGCTGTAGGAAGACACTGCATGAGGCATCTCAAGAGGATGTCTGTGTGTATCGAGTGCTTTCCATGATTACCTGGAAAGAGGAAGAGCAGACTGGAAGACCTGGGTGTTCGTAGTGCAGAACCCAGCGACGGTGGGGAATATCTTTGCGTGAGGTGTGGTTTTCTTCAGTCGCTTCTTTGCGAAGTTCCACTCAGTAATGGCTCAGTCAAGGACGAACACATTAAGGCATACGATGCTCAGTACGTTCCACCAGCGTCTGATCCAGAGTCCATGTTTCCCCCATCTGGTCTGGAGTTTAAAAGTTACACTCGCGGTCATCCATGTCAACGGAAACTATAGAGATTTTTTTTACAATTCCACTTACTTTCAGGATTCGTGTGTGGCGCTAAAGCTGACTTGGGTCATCAACTGGAACGTTGGATATCTAAGGATGTCCGACCAATACGTACTATGTCTGAACCCCGACCCGTTGCTGGCCAATCCAGGGGTGGGAGGGTGGGAGGGTGAGGGGGAGATCAAGAATTTAAGATGCCGGTCAGATGAGCCCGCCAATAACAGGGTGGGTAGTTTCGCTTCCAGCCAACCGTCCGATTTCAGGACAAAACAAGAACGGATTCCGTTCATTCAGTGCACGCCTGGAATACTGCCTGGCTGAGGCTCAGGATACTACATAAGCTGGTCCAGAGCCCCCAGCACCGACGGGGTTCCGTGGCTGAGGCGTTCATTTAGAACGTTTATTAAAACGTACGAGACGGGAACACGAGATGTAAAGAATGGTATAAGAGGCATCTAGGATGTCGCAAGACAGAGATGACTGCGATTTGGACCCTCTGTGTGACCCCTGACTCGTCCCTCTGGCTGTGTGAGGTGTTGGCCCCTGACTCGTCCCTCTGGCTGTGTGAGTCGTGACCCCTGACCCGTCCCTCTGGCTGTGTGAGGTGTGACCCTAACTTATCCTCAGCCTGGTGCAGGGGCTGGCCCTTAACTCGCCCTCCTTGATAGGTCTATTATTGGCATCAGGAGGGAAAGAAGGCCCGCTCGTTCCAGACACAATGCCACCCTGCTGGCGGCCCTTAATACGACTAACCTAACCCTGAAAGAAGACCAGATTGGTAGGGCCTCCTCCACGGGGACGCTCTGCTACACACACACACACACACACACACACACACACACACACACACACACACACACACACACACACACGGGTCAAAGCTACTGGCTCCGCTATCGTCCATCTTGGGCCTTTATCGGACGTCTGGTTCACCAAAGCCAGGGAATATTATGGTGGTGGAGAAGGTGTGGTTATAGGAGGTCTGTGGTGGTGGGTCTATGGTTGTTTAGGGTCTGTGGTAGTGGTGGTGGTGGGTGGTGGTGGGTCTATGGTTGTTTAGGGTCTGTGGTGGTGGTGGGTGGTGGGTGGTGGTGGGTCTATGGTTGTGTAGGGTCTGTGGTAGTGGTGGTGGTGGGTGGTGGTGGGTCTATGGTTGTGTAGGGTCTATGGTAATGGAGGAATGCATGGGGCTTACTGAGGCAGTGGAGGAGAGGGGTTGTGGGGCCTACGGACCACCGACACATGGTCTTCACAAGGTGTTCCAAGGAGGAGCTGAGGCTGTTATGAATGCTGTGGCTCGTCGTCTGAGGACGATCTGACTGGCTGGCTAGTCGTCTGATTGGCTAGGTTTCTGGCTGGCTGGCCGGTATAGATATGGCCTCCCTCCCTCCCTCCCTTCATCCCTCCCTCCGTTCCTCCCTCCCTCCCTCCCTTCATCCCTCCCTCCCTCCCTCTTGGGAACACGACGGCCAAACATTTTGCATCTGGCGTCCATCCGAGCCTGGTATGAATATTTATCGTTCTTGCAAGAATTTCCATATAAACCCGCGCACCTTATTAAGGAAAACGTCATTTGCAATCCCACCCGCTGGAGGCTGCCAGATGTGGTATTAAATGACCGAAAAGCACTTGTTCTCTTGATGGTGTGGGGGGGTAGGGGACGGCTGTAGTGGTGTGGGGGGGGGGGGGACACTACTGGTGCTGGGGAGGAGGAAGGGGAGGGGGGAGGGGATGGTTCTAATTTTCATCAACTCACTTCTGTTCCTCTCCAGCATTACTAATGACTCCTCATTAGTATTATTGACCTTTCCCATCCTGCACTAACCTTCCTGGGTCAATAATGACCTCTCTCTCTCTCCACTCTAATATCGACCTTAGCGTCAGCAATGAACCCACAGGGGTCATTAATGATTCCTTCTCACTAAAATGATTACCTCAGTAACACTTATGACCTTTCAGGATAATACAACTTTACTCTAATAATGACCCCTTAAGTTCGTTAAAGATCCTAGCTGTTATAATTACCCAGTACCGCTAATTACTTCCCCAGTGCCACTTAATGACCACTAATTACTTCCCCAGTGGCAGTGCCACTTAATGACCACTACCACTACCCTCCGTTTGGTGTAATGACCTCTTCCCAGGAGCCTTAAATGACCTATCGTCCTGGCTGTGGTAATGACCCGAGTATTACTAATGACCTCGCCCTCTCCGCCTATATTGACCAGCCAGGGTCATTAGAGACCTCATTCTCCTCGCTCCTAATGATGACCCTCTTATCTCTGATGACACGAGAGATCTGTCTTTGGCCGGACTACGTGCACGGGAATCTGTCGTGCAGACAAGTGCACGCACGCACGTGCGTGTGAGTACACGGGGAGGGACAGATAACACAAGACCTGATGGTCTATGACCAGGTTATCTGCTGGAGGACAGTACATGGGAAGGACAGATAACACAAGACCTGATGGTCTATGACCAGGTTATCTGCTGGAGGGCAGTACATGGGAAGGACAGATAACACAAGACCTGATGGTCTATGACCAGGTTATCTGCTGGAGGACAGTACATGGGAAGGACAGATAACACAAGACCTGATGGTCTATGACCAGGTTATCTGCTGGAGGACAGTACGTGGGAAGGACAGATAACACAAGACCTGATGGTCTATGACCAGGTTATCTGCTGGAGGGCAGTACATGGGAAGGACAGATAACACAAGACCTGATGGTCTATGACCAGGTTATCTGCTGGAGGACAGTACGTGGGAAGGACAGATAACACAAGACCTGATGGTCTATGACCAGGTTATCTGCTGGAGGGCAGTACATGGGAAGGACAGATAACACAAGACCTGATGGTCTATGACCAGGTTATCTGCTGGAGGACAGTACATGGGAAGGACAGATAACACAAGACCTGATGGTCTATGACCAGGTTATCTGCTGGAGGACAGTACATGGGAAGGACAGATAACACAAGACCTGATGGTCTATGACCAGGTTATCTGCTGGAGGACAGTACATGGGAAGGACAGATAACACAAGACCTGATGGTGTATGACCAGGTTATCTGCTGGAGAACAGTACATGGGAAGGACAGATAACACAAGACCTGATGGTCTATTGGTAGCGTTACTCTATATAGAGATGTTAATCATTTAAAGTATAGATGTCTCCGGTCAAAGATAATGGACACAAACATGAACACTTTACCTTACACGGTGTTGAAATAACACGTTTGACGTAGACGCCCGTGTGAACCCCCTTTTGAAGGAATGGCACACCAACATTGCGTGTCAGTTGATTAGAGTAACACCAAATAGCATTTAATAGATGGCTCGACTGTATGGATAGACTGTAAGCCCAAGTGATGAAACCAGCGTGTTAAAGTGATTGTCACGTGACCAGTGAGGGGGTCAGACCGAAACCCCCCCTCCCGGTCCTCCCTTTTTTTTCCCACCTGTGTATATCATCTTTTTTTGCTCTACCGTTCACAGGATGAACGTGACCTCTACAATATACTAACTGCTGTGATAGCGGTGAAAACCAGGGCAGGAGGAGGAGGAGGAGGTGACATGTCTCAGCGTCATGTGTCGCGCTATAAGGCTATACCAGATTTAGAAACACATAGCTATTTCCCTTCCCCCCCCAACCTTCCCCTTGCCTAAATCTGTTTCTATAAACGGATTATTTTTGAGTCTATCGCATGGCGTTCTTATAGCATCGTTTCTATACTTGTTTTTTTTTTTTTTTAGATCCACTTTTGTTTGGCTTTGACGCGAGGTATCACACACACACACACACACACACACACACACACACACACACACATACACACACGCACACACACACACACAGACACCGAGGTGTCGGGCAGATGTTTGACCGTGAACACGGGTAATGACAGAGACGTTCGTAGGATCCGAGAAATAATTCACAGCGACAAGGGAGGAGGCACCAAGTTGCTACCCTCCGGGACGCCTCGGGGCCACCACGGGGCCACCACGGGGCCCCCCATCTCCTCTCCCCAACTCTGACCTGTAGCCATCACAAGCTGCCATGTATCATGTATCACCCGTGGCCACTGGGCTGGACACGGGGCCAGCAGTGTTATCACAGCTTCTATCAATTATTTTACTGCTGGCCAACTCTCAGGGGTCATGTTGGGCCCCGACCCACCACCACCACCACATAACATACTGCTGACGCCACCATATCCCCCCCCTCCCTCGAACCCTACCACCATACACTAGGGTTAGGTTTGGTCCACTCCCACATCTGCCACAGTTCGTGGGCGGAGGAGGAGGAGGAGCAACGAACGGTGAGGTTTCACTCAGTGTATGTTTGTGTAGCTGGGTCCTACGTCCATCTCTCTCGAGGGGCCGCTACATTGACGGTGTCGTCGTAGTCTTGGTGGTTATTTACACATGGGGAGACATGCGATTTGAATATACCCCTTTGGGTTTTAGGCTCCAGGGGGGGCGCGGGGTGGCCTGTTTCGTCCTCGCTCCCAGGGTCAGATGACGAGGGTCTTTGGGAAAATGTAGCAGTCTGAGGACCGAGTTCGCCATGAGCATCACCAGAAGCGTCTTCAGGTCTCCCGGAAGAATGGGGATGCGACGGGGTTCGAACCAGTGCCCATCATCGGTGGGTCTTAATCTCCCCTCTGGCGGTGTGCCCTCTTCACCTGGTCTGATTGGAAGGACGCAAGTTCCTTATCTGATTGGAAGGACGCAAGTCCCTTATCTGATTGGAAGGACGCAAGTCCCTTATCTGATTGGCAGGACGTTTGTGATTCCCTTGTGCTTTATACTACACATTATTGTCGTCATCATCATCATCATCTTGCCATTGTGAACAGATCTTTGATCATAGCTTGGTTTTACGTTACCACCCTCGTGAGATATGATTATCATCAATAGCATCATTACTAATTATAT